>NC_065511.1:40492916-40541159 GCF_006386435.1 Epinephelus moara
CTGTGAGTGAACGAGGGCAGGTGTGTTCCATTTACCTCTTTCACTCCCCCTCCGCCCACTTTCCCTCCGCCCTCCAAGTGGCCTCCGTGTGACGTCATAGCAAGGGCTGAGGGCAAGTGAGCGAGGGCGACTCAAACTGTTTTTGGAACGCAGCCCAGGTGTGGGAACAGGGAAGGACTAACGAGACAGGTGTGACAGAAAACAGGCAGGAAAACACACAAAGACAGGAAGTAAAACCAGACATGACACATGGGGAGAGAATCTACAGAATAAAACAGGTCAACATGAATAACTAAGATGAAACTAGGAACACAAACAGAAAGCTCCAAAACAAAGTCCATAGGACAACAGAATATTAACAAAAGCCCAGGATCATGACAGAAGGGTCGGGAGGAGCACTGGTGCCTCTCCAGCTACCAGTCCTTACTCCATGCTTGGTCCATACAAGGACTTAAATCAGTGACCCTTCGGTTCCCAAGTTGAGTTGGACTGAGCTACTGCCTCTCCTAGAAGGAGCTGGTCCCAGTTTATGGAGACCGCCATGTTGCACCACCATGTTTCTACAGTAGCTCAGAATAGACAAACCTAACACTGGCTCCAGATAGGGACATTCACATTTTTGCATCGGCCACTGCAGTTAGCAGCCCCTCTGCCATGAGCCAAACACCTTCAGAAAATACTGAATTGTAACATGAAATTGTTTTATTCAGTGTTCTTACCAGTTTAAATCACCTGGTCTGTTTTGGAGAGGAAGACATTAATATTATTCATCAGTATATATAATAAATAAATTGCCTGTTTTGAACATTTCAACATTTTCCACCTCACTCATCTTTACCAAGAGGCAAATACAGTCACAGCAGGTCAGGTCTGGGCACAGAATATCCCTCAGACCCCTCGACAGAGGTCTGGTGGAACTTTTTTTTTTGATACCCAAGATCTATTTTGATGCTTTCTTTATCTCTGCTCTCTGGTACCTTATTTAAATTCAACTTACAAAAGCATTCCCTGTGTGAATCAGTTCATTTTCACTGGAAAATGGTCGTGAGAGTGGACTCATGACTCTGGAGACAGTTCAGGTAAAATAACAGTCTGTACTGGTCAAAAGGAAGGTTCAGTACACAGAAGGACAATGAGTGAAGGCAAACAAATCTAATAGGGATGAGGCAGAGGCAGAGTTGATCAACAGGCAACATCCAAAAACCAAGAAAAGGACACAGGGAAACAAAAGGCTGGAACGCCATACGAACTGACTTCTTCTTCTTCTTTTCATTTTATGGCGGATTGCAATCTTTAGCTTTCAAGGTGCATACCGCCACCTACTGTATCGGAGTATGCAGACATGGTGTTATCTATTCTATTACTGTATTTATGCAAAACAAACAAACAAAAAACAAACAAACACGCTACTACAACCTAGATCCTGTTATATGTTTGTGTATTCTTCACATACGAACTGGCGCCAACAAGACACACACTGAATACTGTGGTGAGGGAAGGATAACGAGACACAGGTGAGGCTAATCAGGGCGGGACAGACAATCAGACACAGGTGACGTCATCAAAATGGTGGGAAAACACACAGGGACAGGAAGTGACGTGATCTGAAACCAGAGGAGATCATGAATGAATGAAATAAAAAACAGAAACAGGTCACAGGGCCACCTGGCACTCTATCACAGGCCAAACTTGGCAGTAAGTTGAGTATCACTGCTCTCAGGGATCACCTACTTAAACCATGCGGATAATCCATTAAAAACCCTTAATATGTAAGGTAAGATTGGCTTAAACTAAAAGTCAGAAAAAGAAAGTTTCTGTGGGTTAAAAAAAGACACAAACGGAGGAGATAAACAATTAAAAACCCTTTAATATGTTGTCATTCATTTATTTATCCAATAATGAAGCTGAAATGTGGCGTGAATCCCTGCTAATGTGGAGCAACACCCTGAATTTGCACCTTAAATGAAAAATTAAGGTTCTTAGATACTACAAATGTAGTTTTTTCCGGGTGTTTTTTCATATTGGCATGTTTATTTTTGCACAGTTTGTACAGGGCGATTGTTTTGATCCCTGTTCACATATATTTTCATTTGGATTTCTTAATTTGTGCAGCACTTATGACCCTCAGTGCTGATGAATAAAAGCTGCCAGACAAAAAAAAGAGGAGACTGGAGGAAAAATCTGAAAATCTGCCTTCATGAATCTGCAGGAAAAAGTCACAAAATCATATCATACTAATACTGAACCAAATGACATCATGAAATCAATTTAAAAATGACATTTATTGTAGTAACAGCAAACAGCCAGTAGAGGGAGACTTTGACCAAGAAATGGGCTGAGCTGCCTGGAGCAGTGTCTGTCCTGCAGGGGGCGCTATATACCTGCTGCTGCTGCTGCTGCTGCTGCCTCTCTCTGTCCACATGCTTCAGTGTGATCTGCACATTGGTTTGACTTTTATTACTTTTAAACTGTGTCACATGCAGAAGCAGATAAATATTAATAATTATATTTGTGTCACTGCATGTCTTAAATCATATTTAAGGACAGCAGAGATGACGTCATGCTGCTGTGACCTCCTGCCTCCTGCAGTTTTCATTATTGATGGCTGGTTGGTGCAAACTAACACACTGAGCTGAGGAAGCTTCAGCAGCACACACACACACACACACACACACACACACACACACTCTCAAACAGTAAAAGATCACTGAGGATGCTCTTTTTACAGGAGCATGTCAGAGCACGGACTCCTCCAGCAGCAGCTTTGTTCCTGCAGACACTCGTCTTGTTCTGAAGGGTTCATCCTGGTACTTTAAAGCATCTTTAAGGGTTTCTCTAAGATGTTTTTTCCTCCTGAGGAGTTCCTAAATGAAGTCCTGTTCTCAGAGGGGCTCGTGGATAAACTGTGAACATGATGAAGAGGTTCTTTAAGACAGAAAACACTTCATGAGATCCTTCAGAGACATTTCAGCACTTCTGTACAGAACATGTACATTTTATAAAATAAGGGTAACTTTTAATGGAAACAGTATTTACTGCTGTATCGAAAGCCATGTGTAAAATTGTGTTTATGGGTAGCACATCACATGTGGCTGCCTACACACTGACTCTGCACAACATGCTTTTAAAAGACAATGTCTGGATCCTTATCAGATCTGAATTATGTCAGATATATTTGAAAATGCTAGTCATGCACATATACAGTTTATAAACCAATAATCTGATCGGTCCTTTTGTGACAGATTTGAGTAACAACGTGATGAAGATCCTAAAGCAAATAAAGTATAAAATATCAGCTCTGTTACGTCATACACAATCAAACACTATGAGTACAAAGATAATTATACCTCAGATATGTTCCCTTAAATAGTTCCTGTTGTGTTATTATTTATTGTGTATCATACAAAGGTTCCCTTATAAGACACAGAGGAATATTGTTATCAGTCAGATGTTAATGTAATGTAACATCTGACCGTATGTGACATCACAAAGAAATGTGTCTTTTTCTCTAGATGTAAAAAAATGTATTATTTTATTTTGAAATAGATTTGTCTTTTTCTCTACATGTAAAATTTAATTTTATTAAATTTTATTTTGTTTTATTTCGTTTTATTTCATTTTATTTTGTTTTATTTAATTTTATTTCGTTTATTGGTTTTAACTTACTTGTGATGGTTTTATGGTTTATCTATTTATCTTATTTTATTGGTTTTACTTGTGTAATATCGCCTTTTATTTGTCTATTCATCTTATTTTATTCTGCTTTTAGTTCTTTTATTTATTTTAAATTATAAGTATTATTCTCTCTTAATGGTCTACTTGTAGTATTATTATTCTATTTAATTAAAAATGATCAGTTCTGAGTCACACGTCTGTATCTTTGACTGGTTTGTTCTTCATCTTAATTATTATTTCGTGAGGTTTTATTCTTAGTTTCAGTGGTCTTGATTCACTTTATGGTTGGTTACTGGTTTTGATTTTTACCTGCAACTTCTACTTTGCATATTGTGCTTCCACCTGGGATGAAATGTGATATATAGATAAAGTTATGTTTGCTTCCCTCCGTCGTTCACAGCTTATCAATCATGTGTACGCAGAGGAACTCACTGAGGTCTTGTACATTAAAGGGAAACATTATGAACATTAAAATATCTCCTCACATATCCGTCATATTTTGGGTCAACATTCACACACAGTGTCACCAGATGGGAGCAAAAGTTATGAAGGCAAAAATGAAGAGTTTTATTATTATGGTCTGGTCTGTGTTACTTTTCAAAGGGACTCAAATTTGATCTTAAAATCACAGTGAGCGTCCTTTAAATCACCAAATCATCACAGTAATATTCTCCTAATGTTTTAACAGAAATATATAACTGATGTCAAACACTAATTTCAAATGACAAGACATATAAATCAGCTCTGAATATTATTAGTGTTTCATATACTGATGTCTGTGAAAGCACCATTTCCTCTCTCCTCCTCCTCCTCTTCCTCCTCTCTCTCCAGTTCCTCCTCATCCCCTTCCTTCCTTTCCTCCTTCTTTCTTCCTTTTTCTCATTTATCTCCTCACCCTTTTTCTACTCCTTCTCTTCCTACTCTTCTTCTCCTTCTCTTTTTATTCCTCCCCTCTTCCCCTCTGTCCTCTCTCTTTCTCTCATCGCTTCACAATTTCTTCTCTCCTTCTCGCCCTCCTCGTCCTTCAATTCCTCCTCATTCCTTTCCTTTGTTTCTTCCTTCTTTCTAGTCTTCCCCTCTGTCCTCCCTCCTCCCCTGCTTCTTCTCTCCCTCCTCTGGCTTCAAATCCTCCTCATCCCCTTCTTTCTATTCCTCCTTTTTCTCGTTTATCTCCTCACGACTTTTCTCCTCCTTCAGTTCCTCCTCATTCCCTTCCAGTTTGTCCTTCTTTTATTCCTCCCCTCTTCCACTCTGTCCTCTCTCTTTCTCTCCCTCCTCTTCCTTCAATTCCTCCTCATTCCCTTCCTTTGTTTCCTCCTCCTTTCTATTTCTATTTATATGTCCTCTCTCCTTTTCTCCTTTATCTCCTCACCCTCTTATCCTCCTTCTCTCCTTTCATTTGCTCCTTCTTTCTTTTCCTCATATTTCCCCTTTTCAACCTCCTCTTCCTCCTCCTGCTCTTCCTCCCTAATCCAGCTCCCCTTTTTCTCCATCCTCTCTCCTCTTCTTCTCCTCTCCCTCCTCCTTGTCCTTCTCTGCTGCTCCCTCTGTCCTCCCTCTTTTTCTCCCTCATCTCCTCCTCCTCCCTCTCCTCCTCCTCCTCCTCCTCCTCCTCCTCCTGCTGTCCTGTGTGAACAGAGCCTCTTTTCTTCCCTCTCTCCTCCTCTTTGGATGACCGCCTGTTCCTGGAATTCACAAACCCCTCTCACTTTTAATTTATGCGCATATTAATTGCTCCCCATTGTAATTTCCACCGTGGGATACAACATGCAAATGCGCCATGCATTTGTGCGTGTGCGTGTGTCTGCTTGAGTGTGTGTGTGTGTGTGTGTAATTTTCTCCTCCTCGGCCTGTAATCCGCCTCAGACATTTTCCCCCTCTGCTTGTTAACGTTCATATTTTAACACTTCATTCAGATGACGACAGATTTATGTAAAAGGATTATGGATATTTTGACATTTTAAATATGCAAAAAAAGGCACGACTTTATTTGTATAATTTACAATTACAATATTTTATTTGCATGAACGCAATTTAAAAAAAAAAAAATTCTGGCTGAATTTAAAAAGAAAAAATAATGAAAATAAAATAAAATAATTTATTAGATATTAACGTGAATCAGGACTTTGCTGCTGAATATTTAGTTTTCTCTTATCTTCTTATATCTTAACCTGCAGGAGAACATCACATCTGAGAGGTTTTAATAAAAATAACTTTAATAAACATTTATCAGACTTTGAGACTTCATGTTTCAGGTGGAAACATTTCTGTTTTCTGGCGTCAAATCATTTGTTTTAACGAGTCTTTTAATTCTTTTTTTATTCGAGCTTTATTTAAATAGATGTCATGAGGAAAGAATTGTTAAAAATGGAAAAAGAGATGAATGGATTCAGTCAGACTGGGGTGTGAGTATTTTATTAATCCTTCAGCTCAGTTATTGTGTCTGTACATTTTTACACTCTATCAGCTGACTGGATTTCCTCTCTGATTCATTTGATTATTCTGCACTGAAGAATTAAAAAAACCAAATGATGCCTCTGTTTATTATTTAAGACATTTTTGTGCTTTGATGATTTGAATCTAATCTGTTTTATTTGGTGACAGCTTCATTTCTCTGCAGGTTCACTCTGAAACTCTGAGACTTTGAAAAACGGCACATGAATAAACTCCCGTCGACTCAGTTGTCCCTGTCTTTCATAATGAAAGCAGAAAAAGCTTCTGCACACCAGAGTCTGTGTTTAAAAATGTTTAATTTCTGCAGAAATACACGCGGGTTTGTTGCAGAACAAGACGTGTTTTTAAGTTATAAAATCCTATAAAAAATATATTTAAAAAAGCGCAACCTGTAGCCGATCAATTCACCTCATCACTGACTGGATAATTATCAGTGATTTCCAATAACCAATCAGCCAATCAGAGCCGCTCAGCGCAGAATATTATTGTTTTATTTCTCTCCAGAATCTGTTGAATTTGTTTCAGAGCCCCAGAAAATAAATCTAGCTGAGTGTGAAAAGTAAAAACAGGCCTCATCTGATTCTCTGAGCTCCAAACGATCCAGACACCATCAACACTTCTCACATTTGGAGCCAAGAATCTGTGTCTCACCTTTTTGTCTTTAAATCTCAGGAGCTGCTGACCTGAGAGGCGCTGCGTAAAATAAGTGTCAACAGGTCCTTTAATTACGAGACAAACTTTTCTTCAGTTATCTGTCAAGACCTGTAACACCAGCATTAAATCAGCATCAAACTGTCACCAGAAGTGGTCAGCAGTGCCACACTGAGTTGTACTTATAGATATCTGGGGTTTTAATGGATGACTTTTGAGGCGCATATCTCCAAAAAACTGAAGCTTTCACTTTAGAAACAAGTTTTCTACATTTTCACCTGTCGTAAATTATGCTGATGTACATGAGGGTCTCTGACCACTGCCCTCACATGCATGTATCTCTGAGGCTGATCACAAACTGTGGATCTCTGTCACTGCTGTATTTTTATTTACAGAGCTTTTCATGCTAAAATGATCTTCTTTGAATGTGGAAATTGTAAATCTCCATTGGCAGGGTTTTATGCGTCTTGTTGAGCTAAAAGCAGCAACAATCTGCAGAGTGATCTCAAGCTTAAAGACACAGTGACACTGGATGAGTTTAAAACCATGATGGAATCTAATAAGTCCAGGTTGTCTGTGTGCAACTGTTTATCTGATCATTTTATGTTTCTAAAATCTAAGAGCTTTTATGTAAAAAATATTAGTTGTCGAAACTGCTGCTGCTAATCTTGGCCAGGTCTCCCTTGTAAAGGAGATCTTTTGTCTCAGTGGGACAAACCTGGCGAATCAAAGGCTTAATAAATATAAAAATAACATGTTCTGATATTTTAAATTCATTAATCAATCTTTGCACACAGCTGGTGGTGTCATTCAAGAGTCAATTAAATCGCTGTTTTGCAGAATATGATGTGACAACTTGAACTGTTTTTTAAACTTTTATTTAATCGCACAGTGACGTGCAGAAACGTTTAATATGGGCCACAGTGGGATAGTTCCGCAGCCTGTCCTTCTTTTATTTTCCCATTTAAATCTTTAAAGTAAAAAACAAACAGTCGGTGCAGTGAAAAGAAACAGGTGAACTGTCTCGACGCGTCTTACAATGCGTAAAAATGAAGATTCAGTGACGCGTTTTTATTCTCTGTCAGCGACTGAACGACCTGTTGAGCTGCTGCAGCTGAAGCTCTCCTCCTCCACCAGCCTGCACGCTCCATCACTCCGTCACTTCATCCTCTCATCTGCATTATTCAGTGTATTAAAGCGTCATTATTATGAATGGAAGACAAGAAGGTCAACGGTCTGTAGAACAGCGTTGCACCCTCAGCTGAAGTTTTTATTGGCACATTAACGGTTAAATATCTGTGTGAGCTGTAAACTGATCTCCAGTCAGCGATCAATAACCACGAGACGCAAGAAACCGTTTCAGAAAATCAAATGTCTTCTTAATTGTCACGTGATATCGATGTGCTTTATGTAAGCAAAATGATTCATGTGCAGTTACAATGTTTTATACATTTATACAGACAGAAAAAGAAAGAAAGAGAAATGTTTCTTTCTTTTTTATTGTTTCTCATAAACATTACATGATGTATCTACCTCACACACAAACACACACAACTCCACTGCGCATGTCCGCTGTAAGCAATTAATTTGAGCATCATCTCATCATCAGTGGCAAAATCCCAGAAACAAAAGAGACACAAACAGCAGCAGAGAAACCTGCAGCTCTGTGAGTTACTGCTGCAGCAGGAGGAGGAGGAGGAGGAGGAGAGGTGAAGCTCCTCTCAGACCTCTTTATGTTCATCTCCAACATGTTGCTCTCACTGCTCACTTTTACCTGGAAGTCACGGCATATTTTATGTAACCAACAGCCCACAAATGGAGGCTGTTCAGTTTATTGTCATGTAGAGAAGCATCAAACATTTAAGGGACTGTTCTTTACTAATCAGGAGGCAGCTGGGAGGTTTTTGACTGTTCCTGAAGCTACAAATATTTTTGAGCCTTGAGCCTTTTTGACTGACTGGTGGAGAGTGCACAAGTCTCCCTCCACCAACAATTAGGTATCAGATTTTTAAAAACTTACCCCTACCCTTGAAAGTTAAAAGTTAAACATTCAACACAAAATCCTGGAGTTGATAAAAGCCTCAGTTTCTCACTCTTGTCATGCATGTTGGTTAGTTTGTGCAGATTGAGCCAGATCTTAAATGAGACACAGAAAAATGTGACTTTGATAAAATATCAATATTTTAAGCTTAGATTTGGTTGTAGTTTTTTTTCCAATGGACGCAGTTTGTCGCACACGATGTGTCCAAGGACCGTCGGAAATGTGAAAATCCAATTATATTTTTTGTTTTTACAGTTTCTGGCTGTGATAAATGGTGTCATTCTGCAGATTTTTTTTAAAGAGACGCCAAACCTGCCAAAAAAAAAATCACCAAAAATGGCCACCAAAATTTGGAAGGTACATTTTCTTTAAAAATCTGCTGTAAGATACATACAGAATGCAGCCATTTGAATTTGTATGGCTTCAAAAATGTTATGAAACATGTCACCAGTGCTTCTGTAGGTCAGTTAGAAGGCAACTTTTGAGTGTCCAAATTGTGAAAAAATCCAGTTTTTTAATTCTCCAATAGAAGTTTTGAATCCTGAGCAGCATCTATTAACAAACTGTATATTTACAGGGCTGCAGAAGTATTTATTGAGTCATTACAAACATTTATAATCCCATTGTTACCAAACAGAGATGATAAAACACCAGCCAACTTGGCAACCCTGTTACTGGTTCATTACTGATCTATAAATCATTTGTAAATTATTTATTAACCGTTAATAAAGCCATTTATTACAGCTTATAAACCAAGGAAACTCAACTTACAGCCCATGGGCCAAATCTGGCCCTCAACAGGGTGCTGTGTGGCCCTCTCACAGTTTTCTAAGTCACAATGAAAATAAATTAACACTAAGACTTTTTTTGTACTTTGAGTGTAGATAAGGTGTCAGGGTGCTGAGGGACGATCCCACAGGCCCACAGACCCACAGACCCACAGACAGAGGTGCAGGCTGAGCAGGGGCGTAGCGCCAAACTCTGGGCCCTATGCATAAGCAGTCTCTTTGGGCCCCCACCCTTCCTCTCTTGATCCATGTTGCTTTCGTGCACGTTTTGAATTGTTTTTATTTTTACGAAGTCAGTTTGGTTTCTTTCTTTCTGTCTTTCTTTTTTGGAACAATGATTTTCCTTTCCTGGGGACAGACATGACAGTGAACGTTGGTGCAGCATGAGCACTCACTTCCTCAGCTTCAGCTGCATTTATACATGAATCCCAGAGCAGGGGCGGACCAAACCATTTTTTGCATCTTTAGTGGGTAAGAGGGCCCTGAGAGGGGTTCCACTATTTTTTTTATACAAAGTTTTGTCTTTCAACCAATTTATTCAGACAACTCCAGTGTAGTTATGACAATAATTACTTTAAAACTTAAAAAGCAAACAAAATTAAACTTTTCATCCCAGGCTTTCTGTGGGCCCCTTCCTATTGGGGGCCCTGGGTAGTCAGTCCCACTTTAACTCCCACTACGATTCCCCTGGGGCCCAGCCCTGTATGTCCTTAAATCCTAGAAACACCCCAGCTTACACCTGACCTGTACGGGGCCACTGGGACCGGATTTGTCTCTTGGCATAGATGAGTGAGGACAGCAAAAGTTGAAAAGTTGAAAACAGGCAATTCATGTATTATATATACAGATAAATACCATTATTTATTATATATACTGCTAAATATTAATAATGCTTGTTGATGAACTGGCCCCTGGCCTCCTGTCATTCTGCAATAGTGGCCCTCGGGCAAATCAAGTTTAGTATCCCTGTTTTAAACCTTTTAAATAAGGGAGAGTTACCAGAAAATGGTTCAAACCTGGCCAGTTAATAAAACTATCAGCAGCATAAAACAGCTCTGGTGTGTTACCGTGTGTGCAAAATGAAAAAACTAACAAACCTTTAAAACATTCATCATATTTTACAAGATAAATTTATATATTTTCTCAATTTGAAGCAGCAAACTGTGACGTAGGTCTGAGTCAGCCTGAAACAGGTGGGTGTGCTTATGTGATGTCTTCTCTGTGTATTACAGTCACTCTGGAAATAAAAATGTGGGTGAAAAATAATTCTGAATATTTCCTGAAATCCAAACTTGTGTCTATTTTTGATTTTTATAAATGAGGCACAGTTTTGTTTCTGCAAATGAAAAACGTGGAAACTCAGATCCTTCAAATGTGCAACTACAAACTGCTGCTACAGATAATACACACGTGTGTGTGTGTGAAGAGATGGAGGATATTATAAAGTCCCCACGTCACTAAAAGCTGCACTTCCAGATTCCAGTGCCACTTAAGAATAAACTGAAAGATATGTGCAAAGATTATTCTGCTCATATGCAACATATATCCTGAATATGTGCAATATTTCATGAGCAATCATTTACTGCGTTTACTCTGCTTTTTTATATTTATATATTGTTTTTATAATTGCATATATAATCTGTATGTGTGTGCTGTAAGTTTCTGCATGTACCACTGCAGACACATAATTTCGTTGTACAGCTGTGCAGTGACAATAAAGACACTGAATTCTATATTTCTGCACAGTAAATAAATGAATATATGTCAAAGGTGAGAGCATGAACTGGTGATGATTTAAGGTGGTGTGTGAGCTGCGTTATGAATCTCCATCTGTAACCACAGAGCTGACAGTGTGTGTGTGTGTGTGTGTGTGTGTGTGTGTGTTGGTGTAAAAATGACAAACATAAATAATGTTAAATATAAATCTTGTTTATAAATCATTTAAATGTCATGATATAATATCTGCATTCTGAATAATTGAAACATTTGGGGAATAAAAGCCTCCTCGGGCCTCTGACACCCGTGTGAAAATCCTCCTCTCCTTCAAAGTCCACATGGAGGAAAAAAAAAGAAAAGATCTCCTCGTTTTCCTCCAGCGCCGACATGAATTTCTGACTCATTAGCATTTATGCAAATGAGTTTCTAATTGCAGGCGTAATGACTCTGGCGTGGGAGATTTTTCAATCCGCCATGTTTTTTGTTACTGCATGCTTTACAGGATGCATTTTCTCTTTCTTGATCTTTTAAAACAAAAGCGGACCTTCTCTCTTATTTGCAGCCGCTCAGCCGACAGGAATCCTGCTGGAGCTTTATGGCACATTTAGAAAGAGTTTTTTCTGTTTTTACAGGCCGCGTTTATCTGTGCCATCGACAAAAGCCTTTTTATGTCCCTGCTCGGCGCCGCAGTGAAGCCCTGCTGCCTGCTGCTGCTGCCTGCTGCCTGCTGCTGCTGCCCGGGCTTTGGGCTTTTAAAAGACGCAAAGGATGCTGGAGGAGACTCTGGGTTGGAGGTGAGTGTGGAGGTGCAGCTGCTGCAGCTCAGGGATGATGCCTGCATGTCAAAGCCTGTAGCTCCTCTGATGCAATGTGTGCGAGCGAGATGCAAATGCAAAATGGCAGCACATAAAGGAGGCAGCAGTTTGAGTCTCCTATCAAGCGACACGCAGACAATTAAAGGCTAAAAATGAGGAAACTTATTTTTTTTTTTTTTTAGAAGGAAAAAAACAAGCATTTACTCTCATGGGAGAAATGAAAGTTTTGACCCCTGACAGAAATATTTAGGAGCCACATCTTCAGGATTGAGTGTGTCAGAGCAGAAAGGTTCACAGTTAAATAAAACTGAAAATATTTCATCTTTTTAATTAAAAACAAAACAAGAAAAATCAGTGTTTTCTGTCATTTCTGTTTTCTTTTGTCTTTTTATTTAGCACCACAGCACTGCTCCCTGCTTAATGAACTATTTAGGAGGACAGTGTGTGTGTGTGTGTGTGTGTGTGTGTGTGTGGTGGTGGAGGGTGTGTGTGTGGAGGGGGGGGGGTGTAGTCTGTCTGGTTTGGCACAAGGAGGCTGTTTGGCCCCCACGGAGCTCCAACAATATGGGCAGATTTTGAGGGACAAAAGATCCGGAGCTTTGAGTTGCAGAGCACGTCTCTGACACTGGGACACTGGTGTACTGGGGATACTGGGGTGTTATACTGGGAGACTGTGAGGCAGAGCTGTGACAGTTTACCTGTGCAGCTGCACAACAGGTAGCACGGTTTAAAAACCAACAGTTGAAGTCTCGGCTCATGATGGATGACATTCAGAATAAGGAGGTGCAGTTAGAATCAGGCTGAAAGATTTCAAAATAAAGGAGTCAAAAGACAGGTTTTAAAGATGTGGGTGTGGAGGGTGCAACGTTTCTTTGTTTGGTGGACGGTGATGAGCCTCAGAGGTCTTTCATCACTGTAATCTCAACAAGGTGTGAATAAATGCTGCAAGATTTTTCCTCCCACATCTGAAAACTGTTGTCTTTCCTCTCTGCACCTTCGTCGCTCCACAGAGCCGTTTGTTTCATGTAAAGCTCATCAGTGAGTCAAATATGACACAGAAACATGTTCAGAGCCCCTCTGGTTTTATACAAGATGCATGTTGCATTATCTCACAGATCCTCTCAGGGAAATGTTACTTTATGATTTAATCTCAAATTACATTCACAGAATTTAAGGCAAATGTAAAAAGATGCCCAAATACAAAGTCTCAGCCACAGAGCAGTGTCAGATCTGAGCAGACGGAGCAACATGTCTTCAGTAGGATCACAGTGAGCAGGTTCAGGGTTCAGATCCAGCAGAACAGCCAGAGTTGTCCCATCACAAGAGATGGAGACGTGTGGAGGGTTCTTGGTGTAGTTTCATCGAGCTAGAGGTCTGAGCACCAAGATCCAGACCTCATCGGAAACATGCACAAAGGGACTGTTTGTTATTTATTAGAGGAGAGGAGGAGGTGCAAAAAGGGTCATGGCAAATATTTTTTAAGCACTGGGCAGGGATTTATGATATTTATTTTGGCGTAGGAAAGAGGCAAACAAATTTAAATGGTTGTGTTTTGTGTTTACTTTACAGTCGATTTCTAAACTTTGATGATTTGTCTTCTGAGTTTTGGTGATTTTACAAATTTTTGGGATAAGCTTTGGTGATAAACGTCAGCTTTTTTTAAAATAAGAAACATGTCTTCCCAATTTTGGCAATTTTCCAAATTTAGGCAATAGTTTTTGGGAAGAAATTTAGACATTTTTAAAAGAAAACGTGCCCTCTAAACCTGCCCATCGCCAAAATTGTACCATTAATCATAGCGAGACACTGTAAAATCATAAATTATCTTTGGATTTTCACATTTCCAACGTCTTTGAAGACATTCTGTGGGACGAATGCTTCAGTCAGAAAAAAAGATCGGAGCCTAAGATATTAAAATTTCATCAAAATCACTTTATCTTACATCTCATTTAAAATTTGGCCCGAAATAATCAATTTGTACGAACTAACCAGCGAGACAAGAGTGAAACACCGAGGCTTTTATCAACTCAAACATCAAATTTTATTTATGGTGGTGGGAGGGTCATGTATTTTCTGTCTGTCACTCAGGGAGGCTCGAGGAAAAATATTTGTAGCTTTGGGGAGCGTCAAAAATAAAAAGACAAAACCAAACAAAACAAAAACGAAGTCCAGCCAGCCACTGTGCCTCCTCTGATAGTAAAGAACAGTCCCTAATTTGAATGAAAATAAATTCATAACATAAATTGTGACTTTGTGGACGAATGGCAGAGGCTTTATTTTACAGTTGATGGAACTTTAAAACCTGCTCCTATAATTAACCAAAAAATACTGTAAGTTTATATAAATTACACAGACAGACTTTGCTCAATAAATCCTGCAAAGACAAATATTTTAACTGCTGGCATTTTTTAACAGAGCTGTCACCTCTAATGTCTGAACTGGAGTCAATGGTCTTAAGAACACAGTGAACCTCAGTGATGCGCCACTGAAAGAACTCTGCAGGAAAAAAAAAAAGAGCAACTCGCACAACAAACCAACAAAAAACAAGAAGAAAAAGCTGTTTTTATTCAGAGATGTGAAACATTTGCTGCTCTCTGCACCGCTGCCCAAGTCTTTTTCTTTTTGGCTCTGGTTCTCATTCATGGAAGTGTTTTACATGCTGGTCAGCAGCTGAACTGGGTTCAGTGTAGTGAGTCAGTGTGTGGGCTGTGAACACATCCTGCTGCTGCTGCTTTAAAGACACAATCTGAGATCCAAATGTAAACACAACAACAAGCAGGAAACAACATCCAAAGCGCAAAACAGGAAGCTGCTGTCACACCCAGGTCTGACTGACAGGTCTTTTATCAAAGGGACTGAAACCACAAATAAATCTGTTTAGTTTACGTCAGTCACGTCTGTGAAAACATAAATGTGCACTTTTTGGTCAATTGAGAAAAATTTAATTTCACATAAGCTCTTCTTTTACACGAACGTGAATACACCTGATATGTTTACAGTCATTAATAAGAGATTGGGTCTTTAAGATGTCTCTCATGGAGAGTGGCCAAAATAATAAGAACACTGGCCAATCTAATGCGACTAAATACAGCAGCTCCTCATTTAACTCTGTGCTGAAGCTTATAATGTGCTCACGTTTTAGCTCAATGAAATGAAACTCACTTTACAATAAAATAAAGTGATTCTTTTGAACAAATTAAAATAATATCTTGATTTTTTTGAAGTGCATGGAGGATGGGTGGACAGACAGATGGTGTCTTTGGTGGCCATGCCTGAGGGATAGATCTGCTTTTTGAGAGTTCAATATCTTTGCTTGTTTAAAAGTTTCATATTGAATCACCGATCTGTTTTCTGCTGCTTACTGATGTCTGCAGGACTGGTTACACTGTCTGTCAAATATTAACATGTCAAACATTTGCTTGGAATATTATGGTTTTGGAGATGGTGAGAAAAAATAGGCAGTCATGAAATTCTTCTGCTGCCATTCATCATGACTTCACATTGTTCATATCAGCTGCAGAGATGCTGCCTCTGAATGAGTCCGTCTGCACAATTTAAGTGAACGTCAAAGTGTTTCTGATCCAGCTGGCAGCCTGAAGCTTCCTCAACACAGCACAGAGTCTGAAAGCTCAACTGTAAATCACTTGTTGATCAGCCTGGTGTTTGCCTAACACCTGTACAGCTGGTGGTTGCGGTTAAATGTAGTTGTGAGCGATACAGCAACAGATAGAGCTGCAACACATTGATATTTTTATATGCTTATATTTTGAATAACAGTGAAAAATCATCATCATCATTTTTCTGCCAGATGAAGGTGACGTCTTCAAATGTCTTATTTTTCAGATCAACTCTCCAGAAGCCAGACATGTTCAGTTTACTATAACTTAGCAGATCCTCTCATCTGAGAAGATGGAACCAGTTTTGTGCTTAAAAATAAATAAATAAATAACTCAGCTGCTGATCAATTTTCTGTTGATCTATTAAATCTGCACATCTCAGTTTTCACAGCTGCTGTAGTTAATTTATTTAAAGGCACTTTATCTGAGTATTTCCACTGAAGACATCTGTGGTGACTTTGCAGATTAGGATTTTTAATACAAAACATATGATCATCTCATAAAATATGATGCATTGTTATAGATTAAACTACAAATCAGTACATAAATTAGCTCCACATGTCTGAGCTACAACACAGACAACAACACAGAGAACAGGCTGTACTACATAGATAGATTTCCAAAAGTTAAAATCTGAATGCTACAAAATATTTACTTGTAATGCAGTATGTTTGCATTGTTGTATTTCTAATCTCACTTGAGTAATTGATGTGAAAACTTCCTTCACCTCTGGTTACAAATAAATTAACAACTTTACTAATTACAGGTTTAATTAGGGACATGACGCAATTGAAGTTTTGATTACATTAAAGTGTGGCTGTAGTCATAGTTACACTGTATGTGCAGTTATGGGTATATTTATAATTAAACTTATTAACACAGTTATTAAAGTTCATGCAGTCGCTATAATATCCTACAGTTACAGCTCCAAGTGCAGTTAAATCATGTTGCATGTTAAACATGTCAGTGCTGCAGAATGATTCAGTTGCGTTCATGTTTCATCCAGATTTGAATCTCAGGCCTGTGCAGAGTGAACTGGTTGGAGTGGGAGGAGGTGCTGGTGGTGGTGGTGGTGGTGGTGGTGAAGGGGGGGTTTAACCGCCGAGCCCCGCAGGAATGGCCTGATGGGTGCTAATGAACTTGGGATGTGCCACCACAATGCTGAGCGGCCCCTGGTCCACCTCGGTGCCCGGGTTCCCATGCAGCCGACGGAATAAGAGAGAGGGATGATGGGGGGGAGGAGGAGGAGAGGTGAAGGGGGGGAGGAGGAGGGGAGGGGGGTGGCTGGATGGTGCACCCAGCCTATTGTGCCCGGTCCTTAGCCCATTAGCCACCACCAACCACTCCGCTTTCCCAAGAGGAGCTCGAGGCCTGCCTGCCTGCCTGCCCGGACTCGGTAACCAGGCATCGGCGCGGGCGCGAGGAGGGGAGGAGAGAAACAGTAGCCGTATTTAGAGTTTGATCTCCAGGAAAGCGTCCAAAATTTGGAGAGAAAGAAAAGGGGAGCCCGGGACATTGGTAGGCAGAGAGAACCCCCCGACAACAAACCGGGGGCTGACAAAGTTGTCTCTTTGGCAGTCGCGCCTCCTATTGAACCAGTAATTTATTCAAAGGAGATTTTTATCCCCGCGATCTGATTATTATGATAATCAAGTGACCCAGACCCCCTTTCTTGGCTCTTGTCTGCGGGCTCTGGGCTCGGCGGTGACAGTAAAAGCTGATTTGCACGGTCTTCACCCCCTGGTCACATTCCTGGACTCCTCTGTATCAAAGACGCAGACAATGAGAATAGTGGATGTGCGCACTTGATCCAGGCGCATGAGCGGAGGCCGCAGTCTCCGCCGGGGGCTTTGTGTCAAACGAATACTAGTAGCCAGACAAGATTACACGAAACTTTTTATAATCCCACATGGGCCAAAACGGGGCTCAAAACGACACACTTGATAAGTGAAACTCCCGAATGGAGCTTCACTGGAGGCAGCAGAGAGGGTGCTGCATGCGTGGAGGCGCTTATGGTGCCTGTTTGTGCGTAATTAGGGAATTAATTATGACTGTAAGGATCAGATCTTATGCTATATGAGGGTGGATGCAACTATGTTGACAATTCTGTTTGGTTTAGTTTCAAGTGCAAAATCAAATCAAAAATGAATCCAACATGAATTTAGATGATTAGTGTACAGCTCCCTGATCCATAAGAGAAGTTGAAGCTCATTCACGACCACGTCTGCTTTCATGTTTTAGAGGGTGGAGACAAAAACAGACCTGCATCGTGTCATAAAGGGGAGGGCCTTGGTGGCAGTATATGTTTTTAGAGCAGGCATGTTTTAAGTTCATATTGCATCTGACGCGAGGAATGGCAAGTGCGAGGGACGGCGCGGGCAGGAGGGGGGGCGGCGAGATCCACCTCCGCGGGAAATAATGGGGATGATAATAAAACAGGGGGAAAACCCGTCCGAGGGAAGCTGAATGGATGGAGCCAGAGAGACGTCACGGCCAGCCGCAGCCATGAAGACTGAGCGGTCCAGCCTCCGGCAGCTCAGTTGGTCTCCATCTCCCGAGCTGCTCGCTTCTCGCTTTTGGAGAGCGGACGCCGCAGCGACTCGCAGACGACGGCGTGAGTATGAAGTATAAGCTGTGTTTTCTTCAGAGGGGGGATTTGCGAAGGCAGGTGCGGAATATCGACTAAAAAACGGAGGAAAACGCGTTTGCATCCGCGCCGTGTACGTCGCCAACCTGCACACATAACGGAGCAGGATGCGTGTATAGTCTGGATGTGGCAGCAGCAGGCGAATATGGGCGATGAGTGTTTGAGCAGCAGGTCTTCAGCTCTAAATCTGATATCTTGTCTTATTTCTGTCTCTTTCCCTCTCTTGGTGCTCTGAGGAGTGAAAGTAGGAGGTGATGTTTCATTCAGAATGGCAGCTGTTGGGAGCGGAGGTGGAAACATAATGCTCAAAACAAAATATGCACATTTTGTCTTTTATTTAATGTTCTATTTTCAAACTGCATCAAAGGTTTTAGAGGTGGAATAACTCGAATTAATTCATTTTTACACAGAGACCGGGACAGTGCCCGGGCCCAGTGAAAGGTCACAGATGAGCATGCAGAAACAAACCCGCACTCACTGCTAAGATGATGAAATGTATCAGTGAAAGAGCAACTTGTAATAAGACGTGATCTGAGCTTTGCTTTGAGGGAGAACTCCCCTGTTTCACAGCCTCAATGACGCATTGTGCACAGGCTTCATATGCGCCATTCACAGGGAGCCACAAAGGCCAAAAGGCGCTTCCAGCCCTGATTCATTTCTCATACACACCTCCAGGCACTTAGCAGGGTCACTTCTCCAGCTCTGCTCGCTGTGGCGGCGGGAGCGGCAGAGTCAGGCAACATATGGCACCAGAAACCCACCCAATATGACACGATCAGGGTGTGGGGACCAAAAGGGAAAAGCGTTTTTTCTCTCTGTTCGTTTTTGTCCAAATTAAGCCCTTGCAGGACTCTGTGCGGCCATGTGGCTCAGATATGAGGATTACCAGCAGACAGGCCTGCAATGCATGCGTAATAAGACAAAGTGGTGGCGTTCACACCCATAGCTGGCGGATAAAGGGATCACAAGGCCAAATATCCAGTCCACACGTTTGCACCGAGTACGAGGCCTGTGCCGAGAACACGTGTGCGCCCTCGGACACACCGAGGAGAAAACTGTGCCTGTGGAGCCTTTAAGGGGGCTTGAGGCAAAATATATATAAAAAAGCCCCTGCGATTATGCAACGTTTCACATGACGAACATGAGAGTATTAATGTGTGTGCACTCAGGGGTCAATACATGACGAGAGGCAGAGGGAGGATCTGAAAATGGGAGGGAACGTTTGCAAAAAACTAAAATTAATATGTTAAATGGAAATCTGGAAATTTTAGTTTTCAAAATTTAGGTTGGACAATTTCAGATTTTTTTTATTTGTGTATTTACTGAACTAGTTGCACACACACACCATTACACCAACAATTACATATGAGCCAAAGTTGTGTGTGTGTGTGTGTGTATGTGTGTGTGTGTGTGTGTGTGTGTGTGCCATTGCAGTGTACCTTAGTGTGATAATTTTGCAGCACCCACAGACGCTATTCCTTTATGTTCAAACGTAAAGAGGGCAGCTCGTCATTATGTTATTGTGACAATCATTTTCGGCACAATAATAACAGTGATGTGCAGAGAGAATACACTCGCTGCTGAAGCATCACACGGCTGAGGTGTGCACCTTTTTACACCCAACATCACTCTTAAAAAACGCTTTTCATTGTGGGAGCAAAATGCAGTTTTCTAATTATCTGTAGTGTTTGAAGGAAGGCTGCAGTATGTAAACTGGGGCGATTTGGCTCCTCCGTGCTGTACAGTCCATTTGAAGAATAAAATGATCGTCTCTTTTTTCCAGGGATCCCTGGAGAGACATTCAGCGGCCTCACAACACGTGGCTTACTGTAGGTAATATGGGCGACCAGCTCTCACTGTCACTCACATCACACACAGGCTTCCGTAGTCAGGTTTGAGATTTAGGGAAGTTTGAGGGAATAGTGTATTTTATATTTTTGGAATTGGGAAATATAGTTGTTAAGCAATTGTAAAGTTATACATATTATTACAGTTTTAATGAGGATTAGTATTTTCATATGTAAAACAGATGATTTCTAAAACGCAAACATGAATTAAATATTTAAATAAGATGAAAACAGCCACAGCCCAACATAATGCCATGCCAAACATGCTAACATTATTTTTTAAAATTGACACAATTTCAGAGATGTTCAGCAGCTGTAGTTTCATCACATCCAGGACGCGTGGAAAATGTATAAAGTGATTTCTACAAACCTTCATTTTCAGCTCCACACACCACAGTGTGGCTGTGGACACTTTGTGTGTGTGTGTGTTCATCAGACTGACAGCGTGTCTGCCAACAGGCCTACACCGTCACCTCAGTGTGCACCTTCCATTCTGGTCATTTTACAAATACACGTATCCACCTTTAAATATCGCCTCCACGTGTGCGTAAAATACTTTAAGTCGTGCGTAAAACTCGTGCGTAATCGCCTTTGTTGCTTCAAAATGCAGGAATCTGAGGATCCAACCCATGTCATAAAATGGCGAAACATGAAATGTTTTACCACGTGGTTTTAATCAGATGATAACCAATGAGACTTTATAATAGGAATCAATTTCTTGCTAATCAGCTCTGCACCTTCGCATTAATTATTCCCAATTAGAGGCGCCGGATTTGTTGACGTCATGCACGTCTCGGCCAATGGCACAGCCTGATTTGTTTAAATGGTGGAGAGAGAAAGAACCTGGAGCCCGACTGAAGCTTTAGCTGTATTTTTTTTAAATTTCATTTGAGCCCAGGTGAGTGAGAGAAAAGAGGCGCTGTGAGTGAGACACTCTGAGCGTCTTCTGGCTGAAACTTTTGCAGAGCAGAGACACTTTAAAATCTCCACCAGCTTCATTTCCTCAACTCACAGCGTGAATAATTCCTCGGGTGAAATGCATCGTGAAAGGCGAACATTGCGGGGTTATAAACCCACAAGACAAATATTGAAATTCTATCAATTTATTAGAATTATATAACAGCAGCACAGTCACGAACAAGGCAGCGTTAATGAAGGGACTATTAATGATAATGGGGAAATAAGTGCAATCTGCATATAATTATCTTTCTCTTTATCCTGCTTGGAAATCGTGAAAATCTGAAAAACGAGTCATAAAGCTCACAGCACAGTCTGCGGCGATTAAAAATGGTAATGTTAATATTCCATCATTCCCATGCAAAATTATATTGTGATGAATTACAGATGAATTAAAAAAAAGTGAATGGTGTGTTTTTTAAACAGTAAATTAAAACATTTAAAACGATTTTCAAAAAAGAAAAACTGAAATTTTAAGATACTGTAGTTTAATTATAAATCCTGTAAATAATAACAGTGAAATCAGTCTGTAATTATTCTCATTTTTATTTAAACTTGTGTTTTAATATTTGTCTTTTGCAAAAAATATGAATTATCTAAACTGCAGTCCACCTGACTGAGCTATTTATGAAGTAAACATGTTAATATTTTTTACATGTATGACTGCAGCTGAGAGTGTGTGACTGCATGCATCTGTGTGTGTGTGTGTGTGTGTGTGTGTGTGTGTGTGTTATATGTAAGCCTGAGTCAGTATCAGATATCTGTAATTCTGTATTGAAACATGCAAAATCTCACACATTAGATACTGTGTGTGTGTGTGTGTGTGTGTGTGTGTGTGTGTGTGAGTGATCCAGCACAGCAGCATCATTCTGAGGGCTGAGGCATGTTCCTGCTCTCACAGGGCCTCACTTTGTCCTTGTGGATTGAAACAAAGCACCTTGACGAAGATGCGTGTTAAGGTGACAGCCCTCTGAACAGCAGCAAAACACCTTTAAAAAAAAAAAAAAAATCTGCATAGATTGAGACAGTAGAAGAAGAGGAGGAAGACCAGGCGTTTATTGTGACCTGCAGGGAGAACAATGCCGGTGGGACTCGTTGTTTGCTAACAGGGATGTAGCCGTCTCTGCTAACGCCTGCATGTTGCCAGTCAAGTCGTGTAGTTGGAGTGTTCAGGTTTGGGTGTGTGTGATGGAGGGCGAGAATATTCTTTGCCTCACCCCCCCTCTGTCACTCTCTTTCTCTCTCTCTCTCTCTCAGTATCACTCCATCTCTCTCTGCTCTCAGTCAGTGGAGCTTTAGTTGGCGGTGGTGTTGGTGGGGGAGGAGCCTGCCACAACAGGGATCTGGGCACACAGAGCAGCTTTAATTAGAAGGGGCCTTGTGCCATGTGCCACCACAGCGTGTGAGAAGAGAGAGTGAGAGTGTGTGCGTGTGTGTGTGTGCTAAAGCATTGTCTATATCCGTAGGTGTGACGGAGTGTTGCTTGTGCGCGTAGCTTTATTTTTGTGGACCTATTTGGGTGTGAAAGGATGTGTTTATGACATGTGCTTCATGCTCCGATACGTCTGAGCGTGTGTGTATTTGTATTACTTCACTCTTAGTGTATATGTAAGGTGTGCATGTAGGTCTTAAACCCCTCTATCTTTGCTTTGACGCCAACGTCGAACGCCGGCCAACTGCTTTGGCATCAGATAATGTAAATGAAGACAAACCAGTTTCTTTTGTAGTCAAACAGCCAGGATCTTTTAATTTAAAAATGCATTTGGGCCGTGGCGGGGGGCGGTGTTTGAAGCCATCACCCTCCTATCGAGCCAGTCAGCGGGTGAGGCGGATGCGCCATAGGGATGGGCGCCGGGCCGGAGAAAGGAAGGTTGGTGCCATAGCCAGTTTGGACTGGTTCGACGACTTGCGTACATTTTTTTTTTATTGGCGCCTGTCAGTGATTGACTTTGGGGAGTTTTTGATATAGAGGCATTACTTGCAGGCCAATCAAAGCTTGCTGGGCACAAAGAGAGGTTTCCTATTGGCTGAGGGGATCTAAGGCGGGGTGAGGGGCCACTTGGTGACATCACAAAATGAAGGGTCAAGACATTTAAGGGCCGCTGTAGGTTGAGTGAGGAAAAAAGGCCCCAAGCCAGAAGAGTAACGTCTTTGTTCAGAGTTGGCGTCCACTGCTGTTTTTTAAATTTCTTTTTTGGATATCCAGACTCCGCTCATTTTTGAATTTTAACACCTTCCCAAGTTAGTCTGTACTCAAATCATGTGGAATCAAAGAGATGGAGATGTATAATTATGTTTTTATCAACAACTTTCTCCTTTGCTTACAGGTCAGAACTTGGACCATGTCACTTCGCCTGCGGCTTGAGAGGATGGGTAGCCTTAGGGGTTGGTTGTTATCTTTGGTTATCTAGCTGTATGAGTGATGTACATTCTTCATAAAGCTAGATAACCGAAAGTAACAAGAATCCCATTACACTCCTGAAAAGGCATCAAGACCCCAAACGCGCCTCCATCTGAAAAAGCACAAACTCTGCCACAAGAACTGCAACACGAGAGAAGAAAATGGACGACATTTAAAAGGAGATGGGAGCAGAGTGCAGCAAGAGGTAGGGTGCATGATTATATGTGTGTGAGTACATGTTGTCCACATGGCCTTTAGATAAACCCAACTTTACTGTAAGACTCTGTCTGTTTGCTGTTTCGATCCTTCAGCATTTAGAAATGCAGAATACATTTGGTAGGCATGTAGGAATAAATGGGACATTGGCGTACACATTGCGTACAGCTCCCTGCAGCCAGTGGCAGTGATCCATAGCAATACGGTTGGTGCAACAGGATCACTTTTAATCTAATAAGCCCCATGATCCATGTGTGTGGGGCTGCATGCAGGGGCTTAGCCATAGTATCACATGGCCAGGAGTGACGGACTTGCTGAAAAAGAACCACACTGATTCACTAAAGCCGGTGGACTTTGACAAGTCGTTTAACAAGTCGCTCTTAGCTAATCAGTTTGGTAGCCAGTTTGGTCAATGCTCTATTCACCGGGCTCCATGAATTTCAGCTTTGCGGGTTGCATCTTTGGCATCAAGAGAACATGCAATATGAAAAGAATGTGGGCCTTTTACATCACAGGAGCTGCATACGGTGCTATGAATTATACATATGTTCCGACTTGGACGGGATTGTGTGAGTTAAGAATGCTCCCTCCGAGTTAATCCGGGCTCCCAACTCCCCGCCGGCACCTAAGCGAACAGACAAGAATTTGTTTGAGGCCAGTTTTGTTAAGTTAGCCGTTGTTGATTTTTTTTTCTCCTTCCCACCTACTCCTTTCTCCCCTTTGCATGAAAAGATGTTTGATTTGGGGTCCTGGCCGTTGTTTGATTTGACGTGACAGTTGGCTTGGTTGTGAATGGGCCGTGGCAAAGCCTCCATTGCATGAGGTGCTACCATGTGGAAAGGCCTGATGGGATCTCGCTGAATGCTGCTGTGTGTGCGCGCAAGGCTCAGAGGGGGGAGTGGTCCAGGGGCAATCAAGCAGAAAGTGCCCCCAGTGACGAGATCCATGAGCAAGGGAAGGAGAACAATCTCAGCCTTAAGGTTCTTTGGCTGGGCTCATGGTGAGGAGTAATTGGTCAATCAGATCTTCAACCTCAAGGCCTCTGATGGCTGATTGAAGGTGTGATTTCTTTTTTGCCCATCAAAGCTAGAGGGTCGCTCCTGCTGAGAGAGGCTGCTGAGGATTGTTCCCAAGGTCTCAAGGCTTTGGAGCTACAAGGCTAGCAGTGAACTCCAATTGTAATACATATTCCACATGGCGCTTTGCTGCCTCAACATGGCTCAGCTAAAACATCACCCTGGAGTTTGGATGTATTCAGGTTGACATGGTACACATTTTGAACAGTTGTGCAGGGCCAAAGTGAAATTCCTAAAAGCCTGTGTGGCAACCTCACCTCGCAATGTCAATCTCCTCCAGCCCTGCAGTTGTGCCTGCCTGCCTGCTGCATTGCAGGTGCTGAGTGTGACATTTGAGCTCTGGGCTCAGCTAGTAAGAGAGAGGAACGAGGGCCTTGACAGGAAGTGACAGCCGGAGATGTCACCTTCTTGGATGGCAAAGTAGTACCTGGTTTCCTCTCTATTGTGCTGCAAACGCCGCCGCTGATGTGTTTTTATTACAGTGCAGGCTTGTGAGTGCGGCATGGCTTTGATCTGTTGGTGTATATGATAGATTAATGATTGTGCCTGACTAATATCGGCGCACTCGCACGTCTTTGCAGGTGCATTTAACATTTAGCAGGTACAAGGCGGCCACATTTTGAGCAGTGTAAGGATAAGTTGCTTCCTTTTGCTTCCTTTTTGTGTCAGTTGCAGTGTTGGAGCTAAATGGGAACTGAAGTCTTGGACAGATTGTGTTTATACCCTAAGCAGTGCCCTGGGAGACGCATGTCATGGTGCAAATGCTTTGTACTGGCTCTGTGTGTGGCACAGTTATATCACTAGCACTTCACACTGGGGACCCCGGAGCAGAGACTGTCTTAGCTTCTGCCTCCCTGAAAATGGCACAGAGATGGGAGAGTTCCTAAAAACCACCTCAGGGCCTTTGCTCTCTCTCTTTTTCTGTGTCCCATGGCAGTGTCTGAAATAGAAAGAGAGCGCAAAGAGAAAGGGTGGAGAAGGAAAGAAGGCAGGGAGAGGAAAGAAGAGGAGGAGGAGGGTGGTGGGTTTGTCTTAGCTTTCATGCACTAGGCAAGCAGATTTAGACTCCAAGTGTCAAATAGAAAAACAGCCATTGTGGTCGAGTCCTACTCGCCCCCCCACCAGTAGACTTTACAGTCAATAGAGCTAGTCCACTTGTCACGGAGGGACAATGCGCTCCTTTGCCTCCCTTTCACCCCCGCCGGGTCCGAGCAGCCAGACAGTTTTCTGAATAAGACCCAGTGATTCTTGCCCCCTTTTCTCTGCCTCTCT
This sequence comes from Epinephelus moara, assembly GCF_006386435.1. Lineage (NCBI taxonomy): Eukaryota > Metazoa > Chordata > Actinopteri > Perciformes > Serranidae > Epinephelus > Epinephelus moara. The sequence goes on from NC_065511.1 coordinate 40,519,090, forward strand.
TTCTCTTGACGGAACACACCAACAGGGTTTGGAAAATGGCTTCGCTGTTGGGCCGGAGCAGAAGGCCAGACCCTGTTATTTTCTACAACATCGGCATTCCCTCCACCCCCGTACGCTCACAGAGAAATGAATGTATCTCAAGCAGTTGCAAAAGTCAATGGGCCTCCCCAGACAAAGGAGATTAAGTTTGGCAACTTAGCAGTAACAGGTGTACTTTGACTGTGCTTGGACCACACGGGGGGCGACTGCTGTTGTCTGACCCGTTGCTCTGTTTGCCTCACTGTTGGTTTTGAGTTGCGTGGAGATAAAGATGAAATTTACTTTGTGCTCTCAGACGACAAGAATGCTTCAGACCTTGTCGACTTAGAAGTTTTAGTCGAGAGTGTGTTTGGCCCAGCTGTCTAGCACTGGCCTCATCATTTTTACTGCTTTTGAAAATGGAGCTCAGTTTTGCAACATTTCTCCAGTGATTTGCCAAGTTCTCTCCAAAGGGATTCTGCAGATATCTTTAGATCTCGAGCTGTGCTCACCCAAGGGAGCGAGTTAAGGGTAAACAATGCGGGCACACAGAGGAAGAAAGAAATATCAGAGGGAGCGCGGCACAGCACTGAAGCATGAATACATTTTCACATTTAGAACTGAGACAGTGATGTTTTAAGAGGGGAAATGTCTTTCAAAGAGAATGAGCGAAGCCTTTTCTATCCATACCTTCAGTATTTTCAGCCACAATAAATCGAGCCATTCAGCAGCAGTATAAACAGACGCTCTCAGAGCCAGAGCAAAACAGTGCATGCATTTGTTTGTTTCAGTCGTTAATAAAGCTTTTACCGAGAGCCTCGGTCCTCAGAAAAAGCCCATTCTGGTGAAATGACTTGGCAAAGCATCCGATGAAGGGTCTGTTCAGACTGAAGCTGCTCCCGCTGCCATTGTCTAGCTCTCTCTCACACACCTACGAGTCCAGAGTAAGCACACAATTTCATTGTTGCGTGAGCTGTTAATATCAGAGGCTTCACAATAGAGCCCATTCGCCATATTTGCATAAGGCACTTTTCCAACAAGGACCCGGAGAGGGCTTGAAAGCTGGCCCACTCCAGTGCCAATGGCAAAAAAATGTCAAGTGCCAATTAGGAGAGGTTTGCCACCATTCAGCAATACCCCACCCCTGTAGTCCTTCCCCTCCCTGCTTACCCACCCCAACTCTCTCACACTCCAAGTCACCCCTGTTTTTACCACCTTATTCCAATTTCAGACGTAGCCTTCCCCTACTGACACCCAGAGACAAAAGCTTTCTCCCTCCTCTGCTGGCTAATGGAGGATCCTTTCTGCTGGGCTCAGAGTATTAGCAAAATCAGACAGCGTGCTCTGTTCACCGATTAGTCAGCTTTCTTTGTTGATTTCTTTGAAAAGAAGGGTTCACGAACTATGCGGCTAAACCTGCGAGATACAGACTCCACCTGCTAGCGAATATTGAACTTAGCAAGCTGGCTACATTGTGCTACTCTGGTTTTAGACTCACAGGTTTGCATGGGCAGGTGTGAGTCATTGAGGGAAGGATTTTGGAAAAGACAGACGCTGATTTGGAGCAATTAAAAATAACCCCTTTCATCTGACATCCACAGTCTGTGTTAGTGCTAATAGCATTTAGCCACCTAATGACTTGCTTTAAGCTAGTCCTGCTTATTATTTTGCACTGACGAATACAGAGCGTCTTATTATGAGAATGGCTGCAGTCAGAGAGTGTCTGAATTGAAAGGCACAGGCTTTGAGTCAGCTGCGAAGGCTAAAAGAAGCACAATAACACTCGAGTAGGATTTACCGGAGCTACGTCAGATTCAAGTTAGCTTAACTGGTGAGTGTCAACAGAGCCGAACAGCTGTTTACAATTGTGCCGATGCTGAAAATGCTGCATTATTTCCACTAATGCTTAACTGCAGCTGTCAGATGCAAAGTACGTGGTGACAGGAACACAGGGCGCCATCAGTGTCCTTGAATTTAGTGTTTACATTGGGGAAGCCTTCGCTACAAAAGGCAGAGACATCAAATGAATTAAAAAAAACGCTATCCTGTAAAATGACGAGGATGCAGCAAATGAAATTTAAAAAATTGAAGTGGTAGACACAATAAAAGAAGGTAATCGTGTTTGTCCAATTGGGCTGCCGTTGTTTTCCACAGAGCATTTACCTAACTTACCGCCTCCTGCCACTCAAAAGGATTTTTCTCTTGTCCCTTTTTCTCTTTCATTCTTTCATTCAATCTCTGTGTCGAGTTTTTTTTTTCTTTCCCACCCTTGATTCTCAGATGGTTGGATCTGATTTGCATGCATTTGCATAATGAAAGTCATTTGCATGCTCAGGGGCAGACTGTACCATGAGAACAGACATGAAAAGGTGTGTGTGTGTGTGTGTGTATGAGTGTGTGTGTGTGCATGCGTGTGTGTGTATACATGTGTGTGTGCATGGATGGCATGCTTCCGTGAACTATACATGTGCGTTTTGATAGATAAACCGCGTTCTTAAAATTTTCCCTCTTGCCCTCTGATTTTCCCTTCCCCGTTTTCTGTGCAGGCAACCACCACCACACCACTGAAGGAAAGCTGGCAAAAGGAGACTGAAAAACAGAGAAGAAGGAGGAGGAGGGGTTGCTGTTGATTCTGCCCTCCCTCTCTCCTCGCCCTCCTCTGCATCGCCTCTTCCCTCCTCCTCCTCCTCCCTTCCTCCTCCGCTCCATCCTCAGCAGACTGCCCCTTTTTCCTGTACAGCGAGACGCAGCCCGCGCCACCATCTTAGAGCAACGCTGGCATGAAATGGAAGTGGGAAGACCAGTCAGTGCAGGTAACACACCAAACCCACTGCGCCCGCCATGCTGCATCCTTCCATCGGCGCCACCCCGACCCTCCATCCTCTCCTCTTCCACCTCCCCGTACACTCGCTCCCCTTCTCCAGCGGGCAACCGCCTCCGTTTTAATCACCTCGGATGTGTTTGTTAATTGCACGATTCACGAGATGCACTGATGGGTGGAGGGGAGGGTGAGTTGATGTGGGCGGAGCGTGTTTTGTATGTGTGTTCACATTAAATCACTCTGCTCTCAATGCCTCTCTCAGGAGGCTTTCAGTGGGCATCTGTCCTCTGAAGCGCCATGTTTTCTTTCCCGTTTGGGAATTCTCATGCCATCCTCACATGCATGCCCCGACATGGCGGCGGCTGCCATTTTGGAGATACGATGCGAGCCGTGCCTTCTGGACAATACACAGACACAATTCATGACTCCATATAGTTGTGTACTATATTCTGGCGACAGACATAAAACACTAAATGATTTTTTTGCGGTCTGCTTCAACAGAGTTATAACTTTTATATTAATTCTAAAAACCTCTTCAGCTCCATAAATGAGGTCAGAGGAGATGTCAAGGTGGGCACATCTGTCGAGTGGAAAGTGATGATATCCATGAACCGCCATTCACATCCTCACACAGGGACACTGCAGCGTAGAACAAAACCAGCACAAAGCAGGAGAGAGACAGACAGAGAGAGAGAGAGAAATAATAGAGAAGAGATGGTGAAGAAGTGAGAAAGTGGGACCTCGATAGACTCAGCGCTGGAAAGCCTCTCTTTGTGCGAGTGGCGAGTGTTGGAGGGCAGTCGGTGCTCAGACAAGTCGAGTATTGTTCTCCCCTGAGCGAGCTCGTTATAGTGCTGCATTATTCCAACCGGGGAGCTCCCAACTTTGAAAACCGCTTAAACCAAAACACCAATTAGCATTGGCTGGGCTTGATTAGGTAAGGCAGCCGGTAAACAATGCACGCCATTGTCCTTGCAACAGAGAGACCTCCCTTTGTTTGTGTCTGTGGTGTGGAGGTCAGAGAGACAATGCTAACTTACAGTAGGGTGCCAGTCTATAGGGCTGACAGAGAGCCTGCTGCTGCTCGCTGTTGGGTCAAGGTGAGAGAGGAAAAGAGACTGTTGCTAAACACAGGAAAGCATCTCGTCATCGAAGGTCTAAGGTGACTTTCCCCAAAAGAAGTGTCTAATTTCACTGAAACCTTTCTCTTTAAATTTCAGCACTGATTTCCAATATTTACACACACCAAACCTCAAGAGATACCAGCTCTCAAATTAGGTCATGCCAAGTTTTCTGCATTTATATCTTTGATGAAGCAGCCCTTAAAAGCGGAGGCGTCGCTTGGCTTTCCCGAGAAGTGCTGTGGTAACTGTGTCAAACCCAAAGCGCACTAATCACGGCCAGGCCTCCATAAACAGGTGGTAGATTGAGCAAAGGGGGCCGGGGCCGTTCTCAATTTACTGTGTAAATTATGCAGAGCCCAAAACAATGCAAACAGTAGACAGTGGAGTGGCTGGCGTTGGCTAATGAGATGATGAGAAGCCTGGGAGGGCTGGGAGCCAGTCGAGGTGAGGGGGTGGGCACGGCCGGCAGCTTGTGTCTGGATCTGTGCGTTCGTGTGTGTGTGTGTCTTCGTGCGAGTGTGTGTGTGAGGGGTCTGGAGGAGCTTTGGCAGGGGAGCAGACACTGTCCCGTCTGCACAAACCCCATCGTCAGCACCCCTCCTGCCCAGACTGAGTGCTGCAGAGGGAGGGGAGGGTTAGCAGGCAGCTGGGGCACCCTGCCCCCATTGCTCCAGCGAGAGCACCAGCCTTGGGAACCTCTGTGGCAGGGGTCCCCCCAACACTGGCACGTAGGGGCCCCCCAAAAGTCTGGCTGCAACCCCCCATCACCACCATCCCCTCCTCCCTCTTGTCTCCCCAACCACCACCACCCCTCCCACCCTAATGTGAGGCTGGGGGCCTGGGAAGGACTTCAAGTTCATGGCCAGACCTCCTATTGAGCTGACAGCCTGACTGTTTGCTCAATTCGGCTCCCTATTCAGAGCCGTGCTGGGGAGGGGGGGGTGCAGAGAAAGGACTGGAGGATGGGTGAGGGGGTGTTGCTAGATGGGACACCGTAGCTCTGTGATAGCTATTCATTCAGCAGGGGGAGACAAGTAAAGAGCGAGGGAGAGAGTGAAGAGGGATGGGGGGTTTGAGTCGGGGTGCATAAATAAAAAGTGAGGAATCCAGGCTCAAAGTTTGCTTTGAGCGGTGTGCGCCTCTCTCACACTCTTTTAGACTCTTAATTACCGGCGCCTTCCACTTTTCTCTCTCCCTTTCTCTAACTACACCCCCCACCCCACCCACCCCCCTCCTCATCCCCATCACACACACACTCCTGAACACACACACACAAAATCGCAATCATTCTCATCATCCCCTCTATCCCCTGGTTTTATTAGGCCACATGCTGGGGTTGTAAATTTACCATTAACAAGCTTATTCACTGTAGTCCTCTCAACAAAACAAGACCATGATGCCAATAACTCAAAGCGACACCAATACCCGAAACTGCCTTTTATACCACCACCCTCCACTGCTAGCCACTCCCCCCCTCCCCACCTTCCTCCCTGGCCGAGTGCACCCGCTCTGAACACCGGCGTAATGCTAAATGCCAAGTCTAACGTGATGCTCGCTAATAGGCGATGCTAATTAGCACGATGCTTGTTGATTCCTGCCGCTGAGCTGGACGGCTGCATTATCGGTTCACTCAGTGAGTTGCACTCAGTGACCCGCTGTAATATTTTAAGTTGCTTGTCTGAGCTGCTTGAAAATGTACCAAAAAAAAAAGGGGGTGTTTGATTTGCCTTCTGAAGTCCACCTCAGCTGAGCTTAGGGTGTGTCACATGCTTCCTCTTTGTATTAGCAGCTCGTAGCGTACCAGGCTCCTGTTAAGGCCTTTCAACTTCAGCCCCAATCCCTTCAGCTGGTACACGGAGCTGCGCTCACCTCGGCCAGATTTAGGGCACACGAGGAATGCCCCCATAACTTATTTTTCATGTTTAAAGAACAAGCCTTCTTTTGATAGACCTGAATTTATAGTACACTGTCTCAAATAATTGTTTTGACATTCACATGATCGGCCTCGCTGTGTGTTTTGACTCTCACTGAGGAGTTGTGTCTTAAAGAGAAAGGTCAGTTTTTTTGAAGTGGGGTCCAAAGTGGAAGCTAAGCAATGTATCTCTGTGGACAGGTGAGCAAGAAAACGCTATTTAACCACCTAAAAAATGTAGTATTTTCCCTGCTTTAGCTCACTGTCAGACGGCCCGTTCTGACGGGAAAGCTGTCGAGAGCTTCAGTTCCCCATATGCTCTCGCCAAAGCCACCAGACCCCTTTGAGAAAAACAGTAATTTTACCTCGTTGAACATGCAAGCTGCTGGTCTACTGCTGCTTCAGTCAGTTAGTTAGTTTGTGTCATTGTGTGATTTTGGTGAATCCGCATTAACTCAAAGTCACACACACACATTAAAAACAACTGATGGAGGCAGCCATAGACCAGCAGCTCCTGGCTTCAGCAATGTTAAATCAGTGTTTTTCTCAATGGAGTCTGGCTTTGAAGAGAGTGATTGACCGCCTTCATTTTCCAGCTGGAAATCACTGTCTGACATTAAGGTGAAGCAGTAAAAACACTCTCAATATAGTGTACACTTAAACTGAAATTGATTTTTTTAGGTGGCTAAAATATGTTTTGTTGCCGACCCCTCTTCAGCAATAGATTGCTTTGCTTCTGTGTCGGACTCCAGCCTGCTTCTCCAAACTGTGGGTGTGCCACCTGCCATCTATTGTGTGTAATATACAGTCTATGGATAAGTACCCAATACAAGACCCAAACTGAACGATCCGTTTAATGTTTCTCTTTGCAGATGAATGTTGTCGGTGCAGAGAGGATCCAAGGCGGCCTCACGACAGAGGGATGGAGGACGCCTTCTTTAGCTCTTTCAAACAGGACTAAACAAGGACGATGGCACCGACGTCTGCCGGGACTTTGGAGGATCGCAGCATTGTTTGCACCTCTCTGATGCTGCTGTGATGCATTATTTGACCCGAGCTGGACTGGTTGTCCTTTAGCAGAGCAAACATCATGGTGGACTGTGACTGTGGACACGAGGCTCCGACAGAAGATCGGCAGCTTGACCAAGTGCTCCTCAACTACTGTGACTTTTGAGGGTGTGGCACTTGATTATGTAAATAATATGCTTAGATATTATATGTTATATGTAAAGTGATGTACTAACATAGGCTTGAATTACTTTAGGTCTCATTTGACGAGCTGTAGCCCACGTTTTGTTTGACGTATGTTTTGTTAGAGTTGCTAGGACTCAAAGACATGTGAATGTGAGACCCACGGCAGCAGTGAATAATACTGCACTGTGATTGGACGGCTCCGTGTGTCGGCTGACACAATGGCGAAGGAGTGAGCTGTCGTCTTTACACTCTATGCAACTGTTTAATCTTTTTTTTTTATGGTTCCTTTTTTGGGGGGGCGTAACTGATACCGTGTCGGAGCCCCTTTCATTCTTACTGTGGACTTTTATTTTGGGCTACAAGTTTATAGACATTCCCTCAGACATCATGAAGAGAAATGGGTTTTGAGGAGCCGACATTCCCAATGTTAATATACTGATACAGAAATTACAGTCAGAGTGTGTTTGAGTGTGTGACAAATGACACAATACAGCTCAGTTTCATACGGATTGAATCTCATATTTGCAGCCTTAACAGACTTTGATCTGACTGTGCAGCCGTGAGCCCCAGTCTGAGCAAACGTGGACTCACACGTTTAATATTCCTGATGGCAGGAGTGTGTTTGATCAGCAGGAAGTAGCCGAGCAGGGCTCATGGCTGCGTGTATACAGAGCACGCTGCACGATTAAAACCTCCCCAGCGCTCAGCAGTTTGGTTCATAGCAGTTACCTGCTTGGCTGTAATGATACATCGTTGGGTGAGACATGACAAATACATTGGCTTCAAACACTGCCTTAATTTCCTGTCCTTGACATTAACACACACACACACACACACACACACTGAAATGCAATAAAGCAAGTACTATCGCAGCCTAATTCATTCTATATTAATTTTCGGGAAGTGGCAAATTTTTTATTACGATTGATAATCTATGCAAATCTTTTAAATATTACTTTAAACAATCTATGTCTATGCAGTGCTTTTGCAATTGATTCAAGGGAGACTATCTTGGCCTAATTTAGAAAATGTATTCTTTTGATAATCATGCACATCCCAGTGCTCAAGACAATTACTTATCTGCCTGGATAAGCTTGAAATTATGTTTTTAATCTTTAGCAAAAAAAAGCCACTCTTCTGATATCAGTCCAGAGGCTTGAAAACCAGGAATTGTGGTCTAAAATAATTAAATCGGTTGCACTAAATCTCTTTTTCCCTTAAATGCAGATCAAACATATCTATTCAGCTATGCCTCCGCGTAGCTTATTGTTTTATATAAGCAGCAATGTTTGTGTTATGCAATCTAATCGCTGTGAATGAGTGTTCACCATATGTGCCTTTGTATGGAAAACTGTGTTGGAATAGTAATAAAGGTTTACATTGAAAACAATGGAAACATGGCTGTTGTGCATGTTTTTGTCAATTCGATCTGCATGTGATTAAGTAGCAGGATCATGTGGTGATTAATGGGAAGGTTGTTCATTCAGCAGCCACATGTGCTGCTGGAGCAAATCACTCAGTTTCTACAGTGGAACTCGGAGAAATACATAAATGTAAATAATGTCTGTCGAGGGAGACAGGACGCAGACTGAAGATTACTAAAAAAAACACTAAACAAAAATCTAAATTTACTCCATCGCTGGCAGCTTTTCTTAAATGTTTGGCTTTTTTTTTTAGCGGCAGTCACGTCTACAGAGAAATCAACTGCAGTTCAGTTCCAACATAATGTTACAGCCAAATGAAAAGATTATCACAATTCCCCTGAGATCAAACGATTTTCAAAACACCATCAGGGATGTGGGTTTATTTTCTGGAGTGTTTGGCATCAAGCTACAAGAGAGGAAGACAGCAGAGCTCAGTCCTCTTTTAATGTATTAATCAGTGTAAAGATGCTCTCTGTGGAAACCAGTGAAAACCCCAACCCCATTGTTGTCGTATAGATGAGTAATAAGCCAATATGCATCGACACACACGTCATTAACCTCCTGTTACATGTAAAACAAAGAGCCCAGTAGCTCTCTCATCCTGGACTGCGATCCCCTCTGTGTGCAGCACCGGTGTTGTGCAGGCCACCGTGTGCCGAGCAGAACACTTCCCCTGCGTGATTTGCTGTCTGACACCACATATGGCAAACGCGCCAACACCGACATATGGGCCCCTCACAATTCATTAGCATTGTCATGTAAAAGAGGGTAATCCCACTGTAAAACAAATGAAATGTAACCCTTTACAGTACAGGTTGATCACACAGCTCTTTTCATTCATTCCCCTCTTTTATGAAGTCTGGTGTAATTCAATGAAAGAGGTTTTTAACGCAGCTCCAACGCACCCCCTTGGGTGTCTGCATCCTCGGTGCGTAGCAGCAGAGGCTTTACAAGCCGCTCTCCTCTTGTTTACAGCTGCGCTGCGTGTTGAAATGAGCCGTAGTACACATAAACAGCAGCTCCATGCAAATATTACAGTGGCCTTATTAACCAGGGCAGGCTGCAATTACATTATGTCCCTGGCGTTAACATCCAGAGAGCCAGCGCCGGTCCTCTGTGACAACTCCCCTCGCCCGCAGTGTTTCTTGGCGGCGTTATGGCCCTCATAATCTGATTCACAGCTTTTGTCATGCTGCCAAGAGGCAAGTTGCATTAGCCAAGCACTATAGGCCTTAATGAACTGAGTGTCAATGTTAAGCACACTAGAGCAAGCTGGAGTGACGGCGTACAACCAGGCTGTCATTTGCAGCCATGTTGGATCACAGTCTAAGTTATAGCTGTTCGCGCTCAAAGGTTTGTCAGGTCTCAGAGAGAAAAAAAGAAAACCTCCAGCCTGTGTTATGCGCCATGTTTTGAGCCTCCTAAAGGACACAAAGTCTCATGTGTGAGGAGCTGCTCCTATAGAGGTAGGGTGTGGCTTCCTTTTGACATAAAGCACAAAATGGCTGTTCGCTACATCCCATCCTGAGACGGAGGGGATCAGATTCCAAGATGGCGCCGCGGTGACATTAATGTCGCCTGCATCAGTTCGGATCCTTAAAAAATGGAAAGGCTGCACTTTAAGCCACAACCATTGATGGACAAGTACACAAGAGCCAGTGGCAGGGGGGGGTCCAAAGTGGGAAATGGCGGGTTTTGGTGCACGTCCAAGGTCTAAGAACTCGGGTGCTGCTCCTTTCACAAGTTCCTCAGAATCGTCATTGGTATGCAGGAATGCGCCCCTAGTAGGCCATTCTGTGTGATTTTGGAGGGAAATGTGTTTGCGACCGGTCGCTGGGACAGAGGATGTGTGTGTCTTTGGATCCGAACGTGGTCAGTGCCAAGAAAAAGTGGGCGTCCGTCCAGATCTGTCCACCTTTGTGAGCGGCCTCCCAGTGGTGCTGCCCGGCAGTTCTGTTCAGTGAGCAAAGACAAAATGGCTTCAGAGGCTTTGAAGGGTGCGTCGTCCTGTGAAACATTCCAATTACAATAAATATAAATGATGAATAAAGAGGCGTTTGTGTGTGTGCGTGTGTGTGTTGAGCTGGATTGTCTCGGGTGAAGATTATCAAGACATTCCAGATACTCGATCCTCGCAGTGACGGCATTGATAGTGTGTCATATTCTAGCCCCTTGTACACACTAAACGCAGCACAGACCTGGTTAAAGTTGTGCTTTTTGTTGCTCACATGTGATTCCATTTTGAATCATTTTCACTGCTCCACTTCGATCACACAATACTTGCAGGAAACTGCTTTATTTTTGCTAAAATTACATTATTATCATTTGGTAATGAGGCTGAAAGAAGAGAAAAATTAATTGTCTTGACAGTTTGGTGCATTCAGGTGTTAGAAGACAGATTGGGAAAATGAAAAAAAGTCTCTTGTCACCTGTGACTGGTTTACATGCTCCAAGTTAAATCATCATGTATTAAACTTTGTACCGCTTGTGTACTTTAAAAGGGAATGTTGCTGCTTTAATTCCTAGAAGAGAAGATAAATGGAAATCTTACAAGCTGCCAAACAAAGACCCATGCATGGAAAATAACTGGATCCTCCCCAATGAACACTATTTAGTGATTTGCAGGTCAAAAGATGTTGTGGTTAGGGCGACCTCTAAATCACCTGGTTGAGTGTGTGCGCCATATAGGCAGCAGCTCAGGTTCGATTCTGACCTATAACCTTTTGCTGCATATCACCCCTCTCTCTTCCACCTTTCCTGTCTCTCTTCAGCTATCCTATAATAAAAATGCAAACAAATGTTTTGGTTAAAACAGCCAACAGTGTAGATTTCTTTGCCACATTAGGGGAAAGACATAAGAAATGGGGGGATGTATTTCCTACATTGTGGTGAATTTTTATGCATCACTTTGTGCATTTTCTGCCTTAATGTACGGTGTAAATGTCTTTTAATTTGATCAAAATCAAAATCTTCTACTACTTTCATGTTTTTATTGATGGGGACAAATGTACATGTTGTAAAACTTGAGGCAGGGGCATTGTAGTCGGGGGGAAAGTAAGACTGATTGCTCAGGGCCCCTGTAGGAGGGGGGGCCCGTAAAAAGCCTGGAGTAAAAAGTTTAGATTTATTTTCTTTTTTTTTCTAAGCAATTAATGCTATAATTAAACTTAAATTCAAATCAATCTGTTGTATAAAAAATAGTGGAAGCTCTGTGAGGCCCCTATCACCCCTCAAAGGTGGAAAATGGTTTGGTCCGCTCCTGCACTGGGACTCGTCTCTAAATGCAGCTAAAGCCAGGTGAGTGACTGCTGATGCTGCTGGAGCACCAACTTACATATTTCCACGAGAAATCAGGGTCCCAAAAAAGAAAAGAAAGAAAGAAAAATAATAAAAAGGTGCACGAGAGAGACTTGGATCAAGAGAGGAAGGACGAGGGGCCCACAGAGACTGCTCATGTGTAGGACCCAGAACTTGGCGCTACACCCTGAGGGGGACGTGTCCCCTGCAGCCCTGCTGAAATCTACTCCTTTGAAAACAATTACATTTAGATAGTTAGTTAAACAATCAGTTAACTCAATCAAAGTTTTCTAGATTACAACATAAAGTTACATGCATGGAATCATTTTAACCATTTGGAAAGTAATAAAGTACAATTTTGAGGAACTGATATTTCCATTTTATGTAACTTTATACTTCTACTCTGCAGAAATATTGCTCTTTTTATTCTACAGCTTTTATCTGAAAGCTGTGGTTACAAATTCCTGTGCCGATTATGATTTTACAGCTGGGGTCTTTGATGTTTTTTCAGGCCAAGGACCCCTTCGCTGGTAGAGAGATGGAGCAGGGACCCTTACATATATATTATAAAATTGCAATGCATATTAAGCCAAACAGATGGAGGTTGCAGGCAGAAATTAGAGATGTTTTGTCAGGTAATGAAACACTATGACATCAAAAACATACCATGGACACAATCATGATCATGGTGTATAAACCATACACTCTTGAACTCTCACATCTGACAATGGTAATCTGATGTGTCATTGTATATATTGTATGTATTGGTCCAAACTGTTCTCACAAATAATTCATATGATTTCCTACGAAAAGCAGCCTTACATATCCTGCATATTTTGAAAGGCTGCGATCACGTTGAGGGGGTGGATGGGTCACAAAAAAATTATTTTCGCCCAGGACTTTCCCCTGGTGTCACGTGTTCAGATCCGTGTGAACTTCGAGTACCCTAACTAACCCAAACCCAAACTCTACTGACCCAACCCTAACCCTAACGTTTTAAACCCAGCATAACCCTAACCCTAAGGTACCTCCTCATCATGTTTCGTCTCCTAAATCTAACCCCAGTAACTTTACTTGCCTAAACCTGACCTCCATAACTTTATATTAATTACATAACTGTACATTAAGGATGTGACGTCATTCGTGGGGCCCAAATTCATGGGATATCATACGAACTGTTCTATGAGAATACGTTGATTTGTTTGCACCTATTTGCACCTTCCTGCACTCTAGTTTTATATTTAGTTTATACTTACTATATATAGTATTTTATATTTGCTATAGATTTGCTTTTCTGCTATGTTATTCAGGTCCTTGTATATTGAATGCTTTGTATCTGCACTCTAATTTTGTATTGCAACTGCTGCACAACAATTTCTCTCAGGATAAATAAAGTTATTGTCTTGTTTTATCTTATCTTACTACATTCATTTACTGTGAAGGCTTCAGAAAGACGTGGTTGGAGAGGAAAGCGGGGGAAAAGTGCAGGACTGTGACACCAGAATGTTAATAAAAAAAATAGGAAACACTAAACTAAGACTGTGTTGCAAGATTTTGCAAATTGCCAAATACATTAATTAGAAACATTTATGCAAGTAGAAAAGACGTCAGCCTTATGTTTCCTTCAAAACGTATTTGCTGTTTCAGATTAGTTGTATATAACATAATTTCTTCTTCTTCATGGGCCTACAGTATATAACACCAAGATTTAACCAAATTCAGGCCCCATTTTGACCAAGTCAGTGCTCACTGGACACATGACACTGACAGGGAAAACTGCCAAAACATTTAATGTGAAGCTGCATGTAGTTATGAGCTAAACCACACTAGAAAAGATGAAGTATTTGGTCAGGAGACGAACTGCCTCTTCACACATTTAAAATCTTGTTTTGTGACAATGCTGCACTTTTCAGTTTCTCAGCACCTAATGGATTTAGAAGGGGAACAGAATCGTGCGCAACGCTCAAGGACCTCCAGTCCCTCAACTTAAGTTAAAACAGGAAAATCACCAAAATGAGACTGACAGGGTTTTCACCCGACAGCGACGATACTTCAAATTCAAGTTTTGTCATCTGTACAGGTAGCATGTAGCTTCGACTATAACACTAAGCCTAAAATCCACTCACACCCTGAAGCAATTTCTTGGAGCTTATGTATTTATGTAATGAAGGAGAAATGCTCGGAGAGGTTAGCAAAACTTGCAGCTCAGGCCTGATGAGTTCGACGTCCGGATCACTGAGGATGCTTTTCTTGAAGGCGAGAGAGCCCTGTTGTGGAATGTCAAGTAGTTTGGCCGGGGCGGGTGACTGAAGCGGGAAGTGATTTGACTAATGTTTTCCCTTTCATAGCGCTCCTCTCCACCGCGTCCCCCTCCGTCCTCCCCAACCGCCAAAACCTCCCCAGAAAACTTTACGGTGATGTCATTCATATGCAAAACAGGCGTGCTTTCAGCGGGTGAATGTGTGTGCATGCGTCTGTGAGCGAGTCTGTATGCGTGTGTGTGTGTGAGTGTGTGTGCATGTGTTGCTTGAGTGGCTGATTCCATTACTTGAAGGACCATTACACTTGCCTGTCAACAGCCAAAAGACCTGAGAAAAATTAGCAGATTAAATCACTCGGCTCCTCTCCTCCTCCTCCTCCTCCTCCTCCTCCTCTTCCTCTTCCTCTTCCTCTTCCTCCTCTCCCCCTGCAAGCACCCAGGCTGTTATTTGCACCATGGAGGTGTTTTGACAAAATCAAAAAATGTAACGCATCTCCTTTGAACGTCACATCAGTATTTGATCAGTGACAGGTCCTAATTTTGGCGACAAATCTCTCAAAAATGACAAAAAAATAAAAACAATGATAATGGTGCAAGACACAATCAGGGCAGAGCTCCTGGGAAAGTGAGTAGCTAGGAGGCAAAATCCTATAAACAGGGGCAAACGGGGAGGCTGAAGCTCAATGTGCTTTTACAGTCTTGTAGAATCAAATAACACGGCAGCATTCAGAGTTCCAGCACACGTTTATTGGTGCAGTTGGGTGAAAGTTCAAATGTCGGAGAGGGTTCAACAGATTTATGAGCGTTTTTTTTTTTGTGAATTCCCCCAAAAAGCTGTTTTAATCACCACAGTCACACCACCAACATAATCCTTCAACAAACTCCAGAGGTTGCACCTAGTTTTACTTATCATGGGATGACAAGAATCCAGCAGAGCTTCTCCCTCCAAAAACAAAGGAATAAACCCCAGATCCCAGAATGTGGGAATGAAACCCCCTCGGGTCAGATTAGCATTCTGGGAAAACAAAATTCCCCACTGGGGCGTTTGCCACAGACCAGATGGGTGTACCCCAAAAATCAGCCACACAGGGGAAGTGGCTGTAGAAGAGGAAGAAGAAGAAGAGGAGGCTCGGCCCCCGGAGAAGATGGAGGAGAGAGTGTGGAAGGAGGAGGGGGCGGCTGTGAGAGAGGGGCGCGAAGAGTTAATGCCGACAGCTCAACAAAGGCCGCCACCGCCGCCGAGGGCAGAGAGGAGCACGGGAAAAGAGCTAAGGTCAAGGGGACCTCAGGGGGGTTCAAGTTCAAGGCGACTGTCAGTGTCTGCATTTTAACAACCGCGCCACACCCTCCCCATACTTATACTTCAATTTGCAACAACAACCAAACCCCCACATCTCCATTTACTCCCCGACATTAAATCTGAAGCTACACACAAACTGGCCATTGTCTCTCTGTTGCCATATCAGGGCCGCAGAAAGGCAAAAGGTAAAAGCGACAAGGAGGGCTGAGGTTCGTCTGGGAGTGCGTGAGATTCTGAACTTGTGGAGGCCTCTGTCTGAGTTGTATTTGTGTGCTTGATGGCTGTGGGTGGTATTGTTGGTGATGGACAGGAAATGTTCAGTGACTTGCATGAAATGTGTTTTATTCAACGGTCTCAGACTCCTCAGAGGTCTGTCTGTCTGTCTGTCTGTCTGTCTGTCTGTCTGTCTGTCTGTCTGTCTGTTACGAGTAAAAAAACTTCCCTTTTTCAACCCAGTTGCTGGATAAATGTCGGCATTGTATGTTTCTGCAAACCACGCATATGTTACATTTGTGTGTTATTATGTAGGAAACAGTGAGTCTTTATGTTTCAACAAGGCTGTGGTTAACATGTGGTGAGGTTTAGGCACAAAAGCTACTTGGTTATGGTGAGGAGAAGATCACAACTTGGCTTAAAATGCACAGTTTTGATGGCACAATCCTGGCTGGAAAAACAGAAACTTTTTGTTGCATCATCCACCATGTTCTGCTCACATTCAGGTTCATACTTGTATTTTGATGAGGACCAACCAATCACAGCTGACAGATGTCACTACCCTCTTCTGTAAATATCATAATCAATAAGTTGATCATTTTATTTCAGGGCTGCCAGAGTTTTACATCTGTCCCATGGACAATAGTCCTACACACAAACAGCTCTGCACTCAGGATTTCAGGTAAACAGGCTATGATACGATGCTTGTTAAGGTTGCTTAGCAACTCAGATGCTGCTGGCACAGAAAAGGCACAAGAGCAGCACCCAGCGCCTGACCTTGTGTTTTCCTGGCGGTTAAAGACGTGGCATGTGTATACATACACTGCAAAACATCCCCAAAGGGAAACACAAAAGGACCCATTTAAAATGTTAGTGTCTCAAACGGTCTGCGCAGCATAGTTGTGACATCACAAATTCACAGAAATCCTGAAGGCTCCTTTAAAGTCACATTTTCTGAACACAAACGTTGTGCATTTCCCTGTCGACTGAACATTTTGATACTTGCACAGTATTTATATAAAGCACATATATCTGCTTTATTTTTTAAAAAGAAAATGGAACCTTTAAGGTTGTGGAAAAAAAAAATCATCTTAGAGGCGATTCAGCCCTGCGTTAAAACAGCACAGGAGACCATGTGTTTGGGACACCAGTGAGACGTAGAGTATGATCCAGGAAGTCCAGTTGGAGTTACAGATTAATGTATTTAAAGGTTATCAGAGGCCAAAGGGCCAAAGTCAGTCTGAAGCAGCCTTACTCTGTCTGACAGGGCCTCATATATTTTATATGTGTTATGTTGTTCCAGCTCATCAGTGAACCTGTATGATGTTTCCACTCTGAAATATTGAAACAGAAATCTGTTTTTAAGGCTCGACAACGCTGTGAAATAGAAATATTTTACGTGTTTTAAATATTATTTTATACATTTACTCCAAAGTTAGTTTTAGATTTTTCGAATTTGAAATTATTTAAAATAATAATGTGGGTTTGAATCATATTTGGTCACGCAGCATTAGTTTATAAAGAGCGGCCCACCAGTAGGCCACTGCTGCTTAAACATCTGCAGTTCACATTCATGAATTTACAGCTGGAGTTTGATTTTATTTCCCTGGTCACATCTTAATGAGGCTTTTTTGACTCACATGTGTCAAAATTAAATATCCACTCATGATTATTGATCATAGTGTCACCAGCAGGCTCAGATCAATATATTGGCTCATACTGGGCTGTTATCAGTTACAAGTTGTTTGTCATCTGCTGTGATGTTTCCTCCTTCTAAAAAGCACTCTGCAAAAACTATGAATTTTTATTTTCTTTCGATTTTCTTCACATTTTCTTTGTCTAATTGTCCTGCAATGTTTTTGTAAATCATTTTAATGTTGGCAAAATAATCTCCAGTCAAGGTCCACTTACTCTGTTGCTGTGGAGCTTTCGAGCACCAGATTAAATTCTGAGCACTTCAGGACTTCTCATCCATGTTAGCTTAAACATTTTTTAATTTGAGATGTATCTTAGTATCTAAGCATGTGTGACATGGTTCACTTCACCTTAAAGGAGAGTTTTATTTTCCTACAGTGATGTAAATGTTCTTCAGGAGACTTCAGCAGCCTGACAAGCTTCAAACTCTCTGAGTATTTAAAGACATTGGAGGTGAAAATATCAGTTACATCACACATAGTGTTTCAGTAATAGTTTCATAATCGCTGCATAACTAAACACACATGTAACACTCTCAGATGCACCCTCATGAGCGTGATGGTGTGGTGGACGATGTTACATTTGGCCATCTGAACGTGAGCAGTGAGAAGAGGATTCTGCTGGATATGCAGAACAAAGTCCTAATGAGATTTTTAAAGTCAATTATATCAATTATTTCTGCCTCTCTCTCTCATGTCAAAGGCTACATGAGGATGCCAAAACAATTCAGCATGGAAGCAGGAGATGTAATCTGCTACAACCTTGAAATGTGTCGTGTGTCACACACACTGTCAACCCCAGTTTTTGTGGAAACAGCTTGCTCTCAAAAAAAAAAAAAAATCTAGCTAAGTAAATGGTTTTGCACACGCCTAAAGGTGCAACATTGACACATCAGTGATGTAACCTTGGGTCATCCTTGCTCAGGCGACGCTGCCAGGGTTGATCAGACCCCGGCCTGTGTGGTTCATGGATCACCCCTCTGGATCCACAGCCACCTTGACGCCCTCTCAGCAGCATCAGTGATATCCTCGATGGCTCTGTTGCTGATCCCCAGCAACTCGAGGGACCTGCAGAGGGAATGGCTGACAAAACCTTGGCAGCCGACCTCGATGGCGTAGCATCAGGTCTTCTGTCCATTGCTTTGGCATTCACCAGCGAGCTCCTCATACTTGGCCTTCTTCCTCTCAAACGCCTCTCCCATCCGCTCTTCCCAGGGCATAGTCAATTCCAGCAGGACCACCTGCCTTATGGTGATGCGGACACGAGAACCATGTCAGGCCTGAGCGTGGTCGCAGCTATGGTGTCTGAGAATTTTTACAAAACAGTACAACATAAAAGTTTTGACTACACCAGACACAAAATAAATGTGTCACANTCTCAAACGCCTCTCCCATCCGCTCTTCCCAGGGCACAGTTCAAACGCCTCTCCCATCCGCTCTTCCCAGGGCACAGTCAATTCCAGCAGGACCACCTGCCTTATGGTGATGCGGACACAAGAACCATGTCAGGCCTGAGCGTGGTCGCAGCTATGGTGTCTGAGAATTTTTACAAAACAGTACAACATAAAAGTTTTGACTACACCAGACACAAAATAAATGTGTATCATGACCTTTGTCTGACAGGAATTTTATCAGTTTAACATATTTTCTTTGTTGTTGTTTGAGCATTTAATTCTACGTCATACGAACGTGTCAACAATGAGTACACATTTTACAACATTATTTTAAATTTCATTACACTATAAAAATATATTATGGCGAGTTTAGGTTTCTCAATTACAAGAATAAAGCAAAGAGATAAATTCTGAACCAGGAAGTGCTTTTTATTTCACCTCAGCACAACTTCAAGACGAGCTAAATCTATATCTGAGAGGGCTGGAAATGATCTATATTATCAATAGATAGATAGATTAATTTAAAAGTCATGGGGGGATCAAGATGCCAGATCAGCCAAGACTGGCAGGTGCAAATACATTATCCACAGGTAGTCGAAGGTCCGTGTTCTGAGAGACTGCTTGCCGGCCATTTCTTCAAAGCCTGCTTGAAATTTTTCAATCAGTTTCAGAAACACTTATTCCATTCAATTGCAGCCATGTAAAAAGGTGTTTTTGCCCACTGAAATTTTAAATCTAAAAATAATCAAATCTAGCTATATTTATACAATGATAACCAAAAAATAATCTTTCAAACCAAAACCAAAACCAAAACAAAGAAAGCAGCATCAGACTGGTCAAACTCAAGTTTGGTAGCAGCGTCAGAAAACCTGTGTTGACCTTGTTCACACTGATATCAGACGTGGGTTTCTCCTGGCTGGGTGCTTCCGTCTGGGAGGGGTGACTGTGACATGACATCACTGCTGACTCATCTTGACCACAGAGCAAAAGTTCAAATCCATTTAATGAAGTGGAACACCACAAGTTGTCCCTGGTGATTTAGAGCCCATTGAAAAAAGAGCATATGTTTGTTTTCTTGTCTGTGACCGGGTGGAGGTCGGAGGTCGGGCAGACCACCACTGCAACCCCATAAACCCCCCCCACCCCGTCACCTCTCCAACCTCTGCACAAAGGAAGGTCAATGAGTAGGAAATCTGTGTCCTTGCGTCTTTTTGTTGCCCTCAAACGGACCAGACAAACCACAACATGTCCACAGGCCCACCCCTGACCCCTCAGCCTGCCGTCCTCACAGCCCCAAACCTGCGGGACGTCTCAGTGAGGAGACGAGTATCTGAATCTGAAGCCTGAAATCTGTTTAAACCATGACTGACAGCCGGGATGTTGTTGGTGATGAATTTCCAAGTTCAAAAACACAACACATATGCTGTCAAATGTGCCATAAATCAGTGATTTTTTAAAAATACAACAGAACACTATGACGCATGCAGAGCTTGTTATTAAAAGGAAGAAAAAAATACTGAATATAAAATGTCAAATTTGCACAAACACAAAAAAGTGGCCTTTATTTTTTTAGTCTGACTGCTCTGTGTATTCTGAAGGATAACTCTTTATTTCAAATAAATTCAGGTTTTGTTGAATTTTCTGAGCCTGTAGAGGAGACATGATCTTTCTGGTAAGAAAGAAAACTCAGCTCTAAGGTATTTACCTCAGAGATACAAAGGTCAGGCTGAAATATCAAGGATTTTTTCCCCTTCTTAAAATTTGTAATAATGTAATAATATAACACAAAATGGTCAAATTAAAAGGTAACTAAGAGGAATTAGTCCCATATTAAATTGTAACTAAAGTCTGTCACCAAAACTTTGCTTTTAAACATTTTTTCTTCTTTCTCAGTAGATTTTTCTCTTACACACACACACACACACACACACACACACACACTGATTTAACATAGCAAAAGTTTATTCAAACAGAAATGGAGGTGCTTTAATACCTTGTTGTGTTACGCAGGTGCACTGCTTTATTTTCCTCGCCCAGTCCTTGCATTTAACCCAAACAGTATTCCCTTGCAAGTCTCTCCATGTTCCAAAATAGGGTTATTCTGTCCCAGTCTATGGCTTTGTGAAGTTTCTGTTGGTTACTGACTTTAAACAACAAGCACGCTCTCCTGGCTCGCTAAATCACTGTTTCTTCCTAAATGCACGTATCAAAAAAGAGACTCTCATCTGTTGAGCCTGGAGCACAGGGCAGTCTCCCTTCCCCTTAACCTTGAAGCTATGGCAACTGAGCCAGCTAGGCACCCTTACTTGGACAGCTGTACTCCTTCTGCCAGAACTGGGAGACTAAAGATGGAGTGTGTTCCTAACGAAGGTGAAGTAGCCTGACCTGAGGCCTCTTTTAGGCCCTCATCTGACCTGACTGTTACCTTAAGCACAACTGTCACCCAGTTCCTTTAGTGACCTGGTTAAAGGCAACACAACAAAAGAGTTTGCAAACAGGTGTTTTGATATAGTAACATCAGACAAAAGACCAGGGTTTGACTTTACATTCACACGGGAAGCAAACACAGGCCTCCCGGGTAAAAGTCGGTGGTTGTTGGACCCCTCACCACCCCTCCTGTCCGCCGTACATGTTCTTTCACCCCCTTAACTTATGTTGCTGTCCGGCTTTGTTTCCTCCTGACACCTCCAGGCACTGTTATATAATAATAACACCGACTGACTGCACATCATGCTGACGTGAAAGGACTGCTTTTTTGTCTGAGTCTGACGCCAGAAGTCACTGACCAAGCATCGGTATTTGATGACTTTGGAGTGAGACCGGGATGTCAATTCACAGTTTTCTCTCTCTTTGGATTCCTCATTCAGCGTGGAGGCATGAGAGAAAAAGTTTTCTTCCCGAATTCAGCGTAATCAGGATGAGTAAGTGATAAACAAATGGCCATTTAAGGGATGAGGTATTCCTTTAAGCCTGCTTCTGTATCCTATCATGTCTTTGCCTGCCTCCTTGAGCCAAACACTCTTTGGCCTTTGACAGGACTGGACTGTGGCCACGAAGCCTTTGTCACGTTCAGTTTTAACATGCTTTATACGCTGCACGCTATATGTAAACTCATGGGGGGGTGAAAATGTTTTTCCAGCCATAAAGCGACATCTAATTATTCAATTTAAACAGCGAAGTGTAACCGGAAAGCAGACGACGCTTAATGGACACACCATCTTTTGTTATTTACTCTTTCTGGCTGTTAATGTCGCCGTCCCTCTCCTCCCCCCTCCTCCCCTCTCTCATTATGGGTCAACACAGGAATATGCACAAAAACACACATTACTGCATCACCTTCACACACACACACACACACACACACACACACACACACACACACACACACACACACACACACACACACACACACACACACA
>NC_065511.1:40541167-40571188 GCF_006386435.1 Epinephelus moara
ACACACACACACACACACACACACACACACACACACACACACACACACACACACACACACAAATTAATTTATGGAGATGTGAGAAGTGCAGGATTAGCATTATGCCTGGTATTACTACACATCCACTTTAGTGGCCCGACGCCGAAACAGACCACAAAACCACATCATCAGGCCAAGACGTGCTGGCGCTCACTCTCTCTCTTTCTCTCACTCTCTCTCTCTCTCTCGTTTTGCAAAAATGCATTTAAGAAAAAATAAATAAAAACAATAAAAGCTATGACAAATAGTTGAATGACAGGAAATACACAATCAGTGCTAATTGTTATCAGTGTTAATAGAGTGTGATTGACTGCTGCTGTCTGTTAAGTGCCTCCAGTAATTTATGGAGACTGGTTCTGTTGTGTAACGTGTGCATATTGTTATGTAAAATGATATGCATGGAATACATTATACCTATATTGATAATATGTGTGGATTTTTTAAACTTTGACCACAAAAGGTGACAAACGACGTGTGCATTAACCAACCCAATCACCTGAGTTACTGTCTGCATTCCTGCAAACCGTGGAAATGTAACATTTGTGTGTTATTATGTAGTGTACATGTTGAAACTTTATGTTTCAGCAGCAGTGTGGTTAATGCGTGGTTGTGTTTAGGCACAAAAACCACCTGGTTATGGTTCGGAAAAGATCATGTTTTGGCTTAAAGCAGCTGTTTTCATGGCACAGTCACGGCTGAATTTGTTGACAATGTCTTGATAACAAAATCACCCAGTTTTGTTGTTTGTTGTTCTCAGCGGTCTGCATCTTGGCAGCCATCTTAATACATGACTAGGTGTCTGGGAACTATTGCCTCCACCTTCCAATGCAGGCTGTTCTCACAAATTCTTTGTATGTTTTCCTACGAGTAGCATTGCACACAAATTCATACATGTCCCACGTATTTTGAAAGGATGCAATGACGTGACCAATGCTGACAGCAGTAAACAAGGACATGTGAGGAGGCAGGTTGGGGTGGTGGATGGGTCACAAAAAACAGAGTTTCCCCGAGCGTTGCATGTTTGGATCCATGTGAACTCTGCGTCTTTTTAAAGTACATCCTCACTATGTTTCTTATCCTAAAGCTAACCTCCATAACTTTACATTAATTATATAACTGTACATTATGAGATGACGTCATTCGTGGGGCGCAAATTCGTAGGATATCATATAAACCGTTCTATGAGAATACCTTGTCTGATGACGTCACGTAAGAAACTTTGATATGACAATGTAGGAGCCAGAATGTGTATTTAACCTGTGTTGTTTATTTGTTTAGGCTACACACGTTCTTTTGCGTTCTTTCACTTCAGGTAGGCCTGACTGTAATTGGCACAGGTGTGTGGTTTCACATTATTTCACCTGTATTCACTGGTGTGGAGGCACTGTGACAAAGAAGGCGAGTTTGGCTCTGATATTTTCTGCTGACCGTAAAATCACGCCATGCCACATCTCGTCTGCTCTTGCTTTAGATATTCTTGTTGTAAATCTTTTTGTTTTATAAGCTCCATAAAACCCATCTGGATTTGTTTGAACCTCTCACAGATAAGAGCCTATTTTGCAGCGTTTTTCATCGACAGTGGTCGTGACAGTAAGTATGAAATGACAAATCTAACACATCAGTGGTTTGTGTACAAATGTACAACGCCAATATCTTCTCCTGCCCACTTGGCTGAGTACAAACAATTCTATGAGGCAGAAACTGTAATATTGAGGAAAAATGGAATCTATTTAATTCATGGCTCCATTTAGCTGTTTGGTATGTCTCTAAGTTAGGGCGAATAAATACCTACCGTCACTGTGACAACATCCAACATGTATTTGCTACCTATAAGATTGTAAATCCAAACCCTGATCTTTTGTCCTAAACCCAACCATGTGCGTGTGTTGGCTAAACGTAACTACATGCGTGTTGTAGAGCATGCCCAAAGAAAAACTAACATTTCTAGTTGGAAGGAGAAAATCACCCACTTTAAACATCATGAAAGAGTTGGATATCACTAGGTTTGGGATGTGTGTAAATATCAAAACAACCTTTTCAAGAAGGTGGCTGAAGGAAGGAAAGAGGGAGGCCGCTGGTGGAAAGAATCCTGTTCTGATGCAAAGAAGCAAATCAGCACAACCAACTCCGGCTGTTCCACTTTTTCATATTTTGATTTAATAAACGGCATGTTAGGGCACGTTAATCAGAGCATGCACAGCTGCATGTAAATGAGAGTATTAGTGAAATATTCATTTTTATTAGCCATGTTGACAGCTTGGTAGGAATATTCTTTATTGGAATAAGGGTAAACCTGGAATATTTTGTAGAAGACTTTCTTTATGCTATATTCACTCACAATTCTCTTGCTTCCTCCAATCAGCTGACTATGGGCGTTCCTTCTAGTTAGCCAGTTAAACTTTGCCATGATCTCAGTCAGCCATTCATGTTGCTGCTGCCAAACTTTAAATCTGTTCTCCTCTCTGCTCCTGTCAGCTGTTATTTGTGGTGTAATCGTCCTGCTCTCCTCCACCTCATTCACCTCCAGTCACCTTATCCAAAGCCCACTCCTCTTCACATCCAGACCCTCAGCTCCCTCTTCATCTCATCATCACCACCAGCATCTCCACAGGGGGTGTTTCTGAATCTGCTACATCTTTACCACCCTCCTGGAAAATATGACATCACGATGGGGTCTAATCTCCAGTGACTTTTCACATTTTTCATACTTATGTGCACATGCAAATAAATATTATTTTTGTCATTGAGGTCCAACACTGATGCTCTGGGCTTGTTCCAGTTCGTTCCAAAGGTGTTGGATGGGGTTGAGGTCACAGCTTTGTGCAGGCTTGTCAAGATCTTCCACACTAAATTGGGAAGGTCATTCCTTTATGGAGCTGGATTTGTTGTACGAGGCAATGTGATGTTGATGCAGGAAAAAAGATTGCTGACACTTTACATGTCATTGTATGCTGCAGCAGTAAGATTTCCCTTCATTTGAATTAAGGGGCCAAAAACCAGCAAAAACAGCTCCAAACCAAAAGTATAGAAAGTATGAAGATAGGTGTGCATGATGAAGAGTTTGACATCACATGCATATTTTTTTCCAGCAGCAAAACTGGAGTTAAAACAATAAAAAGCAGCTGCATGTGTGAGCCTTTACTTAAAGGTTTTACTATGTGACATTAAAGGTGTGGATATGATGTTATGTGAACATGCTGCACTGCACCACCTCCAGTAATTCTGTGCCATGAGAGCAAACTAAGCGTCAGGTCACAGAGTGTGATGGAGCACCGACATCAAGCCTCCTGTTTTCTCCTGAACTTTCTACCAAAGCGACAGTTTTATTGGAAACTGTGATTCCTGCATCTGAAAACAGGAGCTTGTATTTTCATTCGGATTGTGCTGTCACTGTGATTACTGCTGGAATAAAAGACACCGTGTACATGCAGCTTATGTTTCAGTGATCTGAGGTGTCAGCTGTAAATGTCAGGATTGTGGCGTCACTCCCTCTGAATCAAACTGATTGTTTAAAGAGCCGCCACTTTCTAACAGCAAGTCAAAAATCATACAGGAAGGCGTCTGCTACGGAGGATGGTTTTTACGCCAACGACAAAAGTTTAGATTTTGCACATTTGTCACCAAAGCACAAGGAGTCTGTTCTCTTTAACGGCTTTGTTTGGTGGCTACAATGCTCCTCTCCATCAGGCAAACACACCATGCTTCCACTATCACTGACTTTCCGTCCACACACACCGGCAGCTCTGCAGCTCTGCAGCCACACTGCTGCTGTTTTTCTGTCTGACCAGCTAATTGCAGTTAATTACATTCACCTGCTGGCCCTGGTGTGAATCAGTCCCTAATTAGAGGGTTAGAATGAAAAGCAGCGGGGCTCTGCAGCCTTATGACCGGGATGGAGGACCTGCACGTTCAGGGCATTTTCACACTCTGTCCCGTCGCACAATTTCAGCTCTGGATTCAGTCTTTATTGTGTCAGAGCTGTTGTTGATTTTGACATTAAACATATTGGTGGTGTCTATTTACATTTTATTTTAGCTTGTTTTAATTTCTGTTCTCTTGCTCTTTAATGATGTTAATGATGTTTTTAATTGTATTTGAATATTCTTTGTGTGTGTGTGTGTGTTTCTTTTGCACTTTGTCTCGATGTTTTTGATGCACTTTGAAAAGCTGAAATGTGCTACATAGATAAACATGCCTGACATCATATGAGATGGATGGCAGAAGTGGGGAAGTTGCAGAGTTATGTGAGGGTTAAAAATACTGTTAACAAAATTAGATTTACCCTTCCAGACAGTATTATTACAAGCTGGACACATCAGCGCTTTCAGAAAAATACCTGGTATTCAGGCTATGATAGTGACGTAGACCGTATTTACTGATGTGAATGCAGCTTTACTTCAGGTGAACTCTGGTGTTGTCAGCTGGGGTCCAAACATAATGTGAAAGCCTGTTGATGATGCGTTAACGTCATGTGTCATCATTTAAAGATCCATGATGTCAGGAAAGAGATGATGTGGTCAGGCAGGTGACAGAAAAATGGTTTGCAGTTGAACCATTTTATAGCTTTTGTTGTCCTTCATATTTACCTTAGGTCGGGACAGTGGATGGTTGTATACCTAAATTCATGCATGTATAAAAATGTCATTTCTAAAAGACATGCTGCTCTTCTTATCTATTTTGTGCCTCCCGGGGCGCAGCAACAAATTCTGGGCCTTCTGGATAAGTAGTCTCTGTGGGCCCTCGGCCTTCTTCTCATGATCCATGTCTTTCTCACAAACCTTTTTATTAAATTTTATTTTATTTTTTTAACTAAATCAGACTGAATCCAAACATCCACCCTCTGGCCTTGTGGACTGAACCCTCTTGGACTTCAGTCGTATGTACATTCATCACGTAAAGTCTGCGAGGGCAGAGACTGTAAGCCGCTGATAGACAGGCCTTTGGACGGCCCTCAGTGCAATGAAAATAAAAAATCAAAAAACGCGTGTGGTGGTGTATTTTTCTGCAGAGACTCTGCCCTCTGCCTTGATTTCCTAATTGTTCTCTTATTTTCTGTGTCCAGGACATTTATGGGCGTGCACCCCCCACAGCGTTCAGGTGAGGTCAGGGGTTTAAAAAAGGTAGTGTCCAGGTGCCAGACTGTAGGCAGCAGGCATCTGAAAAACACAGCACCGAAAAAGGCAAATACAGTGAGGCATAATGCCAAACAAGTGAATCTGAGGTTGGCTTTTACTTTCACCTTAGCAGATGAGTGTGTTTACAAGCAGTGAACAACAATCCTGCATGTACACCTTTAAAATGACAGCTCCAAAGCACGGCTGTCTCATTTTGTTAAATGCCTGTTGCCTCAAATCCTCAGCTCCCATCTCAGGTTGGAGGCACTAAAGGCCCAGACACACCAAACCGTCATCAGAGAACTAGCGGCAACGAAAGCCGAATGTTGCATCACCTCATGTTGCCTGTGTCTCTGCCAAAAAGTTACACATAAACGAATGCAAAGATTACAGCCAATGGCAAACCAGCACGTGCGTTCTGCGCCTGCGTGAGAGGAAAGTAGGGAGGGTTGAACACATCACAGCATCACAGCCAACAATAGAAGAAACCCTTTTCTGCAGGATGTTGAGCAGCATTCTGGGTAAATCTATAGTTACTGTACGGCACGTTGATGGAAACTGAACAAAAAATCTAATTAAAATCAAAATAACTTTTGGAAAACATCACGCTGATTATCTGAAATTCAGAATCTTCTTTTTTTCTTGAATACAACCTCTCCAATTAGCAGCTGACACGTGGTTAACAGAAGTAGATTTAGAGCAGCCAGGGGCCACAGTGGGGCCCTGTGGGGACCTGTGGGGCCTCCGGAGTGAGCCCCTGTTCCTGGGATTCAATTGATTTGATCCCATAAGGTTAGTTGTTGTACACCTTAATCCACATGCACGCCTCCTCCCTCTTTCATTCAGGAGCTCTGATTGGATTACACCACAGCTCAGACGTGTGTGTGTGTGTGTGTGTGTGTGTGTGTGTGTGTGTGTGTGTGTGTGTGTGTGTGTGTGGATGAGAAAGATTGCAAAAAGGGGCATATGGAAGAGAGGGAGGGAGGGCGTCCACAGAATGATATGTGTGTGTGAGCTGTATTCAGCTCCTTTCACACACATCCTTCATTTCCTCCAGCAGCGACGCTGTTTAATACCTCCGTCCTCAGCGGCTGATGTGACTTCATGGGAGCAATAAAATTTAGATGTGCTTCAGTTTGTAAAGCAAAAATAATTTTCGCTAATCTAATACTGTCATGTATTGTGCTCCAGACAATTTAAAATCGACAAAACTATCTTGCTGTCTTTATAAAGTTAATTAGCAATGACATTTTGAAGTTGCAGATTGATTGAAAATTGATTGTGTACTACAAAACTGACCACTGTAATGTGTACAAACAGTTTGTACTAGAATGGAATGAAGACAGCAGTATTTATATGCTTATGCTTTTAATTTTTCAATATTTTTGGCAAAACATATTTCACCATCTTAAGTCTGAGCTGCAGGATAAATTGGAGAGTTGCAGGGTATGATCAGATGCATTTCCCAGATAAAAGGGTACAAAATAAAAAAGCTGCAGTATCAATTGTATCTCTACTATGAAACCATTTCCTCTGCATTAGCTTTTACAAAGCGGCAAAGGGGAATCGTCACTGGTTAGGGGTTATGCATTATTTTCGTAGTGAACCAAACATCTCCTCTCAGCAGAGGAAGTGATGAGTTTGGATTTTAGATTTAAATCCACATGAAGCAAAGCTGAAATTTGAATAATGGCATTTTAAAAATCCCTTTTGAAGGTGGCAGTAAAACCTTTTTTTTTTTCCCGATATTGCTGCTTAACATCAAACGGCTCCATCCTAATGCTACGCTGTCCATACACAGTGTTCAAATACTCTCCAATCTGATATTTGCATGTTAAACAAAAGGCTTCAGTTTGTGAGAACTTTACAAACAGATAGTAAGGAAGCGGGAGGTCAGAAACAAACAAAATGAGAGATGCAGCCAATATTTGGTCTCAGCAGTGTTCACATGTGAGGCAGAAGAGAGACTGTATTGATGCGAGTTAAACTCATAAATGCAGCTCATTACAGACAGATTTATCAGTTTTGTTCTCCGAGCCGCGCTGTTGAGACAGTTTGGGAGAAAGTATTTGTTGAACAGAAAGCTCTGACGTGGCCCGTGCAGCTGAACTGTTGCATGTGGTTGCCTAGTGATAAGATACAACTGAAGAAAAAGAGCGACTGTGAAGCCCATAGAGCAGCTTTCCTCTCTGAGAATATAACTGAATAGGTTGTCACATGCATTGTTCTTTACAAAGCAATAAAATACAAAGTGCTCTACAGTCTGTGATTTCGTTTGAATCAAATGTTAAAAAAATGGCTGTTTATAGAAGACTCATGATGTTGAGAGTCAGCATGCTTTCATACAGGCCCGTTGTACACTGCCTGTTCAAGGCAGGAACATTGCACCTTCATGCCGCCTCACCGTTCTGTATATAAGGTTTGATCGTGGAACTGGGAGACAGAAGTATCGTCTCTGAGCCGAGGACGGAGGTAATAATCTATATAAACAGGACAGATGGCAGGACGGCATCATGGGCAGGACAGGTGTGACGTTTTGATGACATATTATCTGGGTGACCCAGCATGGGAGATTTAAAAAGCAGCTAATAGCAGTTAGCGGCTAACTCAAAGAAGAAGAATAGTGGCCGTAAATGTCCATAAATTGGGGAAACAATGAGAATCGGGAGCTATTTGGCCTCAGAGCAAAGGGCGAGATCTGTCACCATACAATCTGGAAATCCATCGGTAAAAAACAAACGGCGATCGCTCATGCCCTTCACTTCCGGCAGTGCCCCCAGGGAATCGCCATGTTGTTTACAAATACTTCAGGTAGAAAACCAGCAGAGTTTAGCTATATATCACATTTTTCACGTCACTATATCACCGTTTAGACTAATCTGATATTTGTTAAGTCTATAAACACAATGATTGAACAAATGTTACTATTTCTGTGCGCACATTTTGTAATTAATAACATGGTTATCGTAGATTAGCTGGGCTAACCATTAGCTGTTAATGTTAGCAGTTAGCGGTGTCTGTAATAACCATAGACTGTATAAAAATAAGGTAATAACTCAATAAACGGTCCGTGAAAAATTTTTTTTTTTCCAGCGGATATCTTAGTTACAACATGATTGAGCTAGCAAAGCAGTTTTGTGTTGCTATGTGTGGTATTTATTCAGTTTTGGGAAATCACGATGTCTAGAAAGCATCAGTACAAACAGCAGCAAAGCTAACATCAGGACGTCATCTGTTAAAAGCCTCCCGGTGTCGGATACGACATGAAACTACTCCAGTTAGCTCAATCATGTTGTAACTAAGACATCCGCTGGAAAAAATTGTTTTTTTCACGTTGACGAGACTCCTCAGGACACCCCTCAGGTGCAGCTCCGTCAGTCCAGTCAGCCAGTTGGCTCTTCAAAGTCATTGTGGCATGCCCATTCCAGCTTAAAGGCCTCAAAAGCTCTCTCAGAGGTGCCACTGACTTGCTTCTGCGAAGCTATTTAAAATCACACACTGGAGCGGGATGATGCCACCATAGTTTAGGTCTGTGTAAAAATGCAAAGGCGGCATAAAGAAGGGACTTACTAGCAGCCCTGTAAAAAGGGCTACTGAATGTTCCTTTAACCAGCTGCTCAGGCTTGACCTCTGCTCTCGTACGGTTCTCAGGGCACATGACTTCCTACGTTGGCACTGAACATAAATCATGAGGTGTAAAATAATTTTTATGTAGATTTTTTTATGAGCCTCCACCTGTAGGCTCTGAGTGCTATGATCCCCTCGTGGGGAAGTTATTATTTTTTCTCCCCGCTGTGCTCAGTTTTGCATATACTTCAGTGGAGTGCCAAGGTCAGAGCTGAGACAGCAAATATTAAGACTGCTGTATTCAACATAATAATCCAGTTATCATTAATCCATTGACAAAAAATGTATTGCTCAAACTTTTTTAGTCATTTTTCAAGCAAAAATGCAAAATATCTGTGAGCTTAGGCCTCTCAAATGTAATGATTTTCTGCTTTTCTGTTTTATTTCATTCTAAATTAAATACATTTGGCTTTTGGATTGTTGGTCTGATAATACGAACAGCTTAAAGACATCACTATGTGACTCTTGAAACTCATTTCAACATAACACAATATGAATAACTGATATATAAATGGTTATTTTGTGGGTGAAGTATTCCTTTACCTTCGAGCAGGTAGCCCTGTGTTATGGAGATGCAAATCCCTGCCGTGCTGGTCTGATGCGCTGAGTCAAACCGGGTCAGGCCAAGCCAGCACATGTGTATGGAAAAGGGCTTAACTGTGAGCTGCTCTGCATAAATGCCCAAAGTACAAGAACATAACTGGAACCTGAGGTCAAACCCAGAAGGTCGCTACACCTATTTTCAGCCTCCTTCACTTCAAATCAGCAGACACACAAAGGAAAGGTATTTAGTGACATTTTACTCTGGGAGTCATGGCAACCGTTTTACTCTAAACCCCACCATTACCTTCAGAACATATCAGGGCTGAGACACACAAAGGAAGGAGGACCTCCGAGGGTGTGTTATGTGCATTGTCTCTCCATGAGACCTGACGGAGAACACCAGGACAGGTCAAGGCTGGCACAAATACTGTGTGACCTCAGAGAGCTAATGGTGAAAGGCGGGGGGGGGTGAATCAAACCCTCTAGATTAGGGCAGGAGGAGGAAGGAAGGGAAGCCGCAGCTCGTCACTTGACCTCTACATGTGTGACTAACTGTCCTCCTGGGAAAGAGGAAGGCGGTGGACGGAGCATCTTGATGGCCTCCTACAGCTAGCTCCAGTCTCGTCCGAGACAATGAGCAATCAGGAGTAAGTGTTGGTGATTAGGGGGACACTCAGGGAGGACCTGGCCTCCGATGAACCTACTGAACCTTCATGATAGCATCAGCCTCCAGCAGCCTTCTCAGACCATGTCCTCATGTGAGAGTGGATCTTTTTCTACCAGAATGTTGATATTGGACGATTCTGTAAAACCCAAAATTACATTCACTGACAATTTTGGGGCTGGTCAGCTGTCATTGGTTGGACAATCGCTGGAGTTACTTTTACAGGTGCTGTGTCCACCAAAGCTTTTATCCCAGCTCAAAACACCAGGGGCCAGGGTCTTGATCATTGTGGTGCTAAGTGCATGAGCAGGAGCCTCAGTTCACCACAACTGGATGCAGAAACGCATCTGTCTTATCCCCGTGAATGCAATATCTCAAGAACGCCACAAGGGAAATTCCTCAAATTTCATCCAGACACAAAAATAAACGTATTAGAATTTGGTGGTCAAAAGTCAGAGGTCAAGGTCACTGTGACCTTACAAAACATATTTTTGCGCATAACTCCAGAATTCATACGCTTATTATAACAAAATTTCACACAGATGTCTATCAGGGTAAAATGATGAAGTGATGACATTTTATATCCAAGAGGTAAAGGGCCAGCTTCACTGTGACATCATTGTGCTCTGCAAAAACACTTTTCTGTCCATTATTCAACGTCACATCTCAGGAACAGAAGGGGACACTGAATTGGTGACGCTAATCTTGAAACTGTGCTGACTGTATAGATCTTCCGTTCTGGCAAAAATGTGTGTGAAGCATCCATGTTTAACACACATGGACATAAACTGTAAGTGCAACTTGACAGATTTATGGTGGGATATAACTAGTTTTCATAATATAGTTTTAAAACAGTCACTGTCTGTTTAGGAGTGTACTCTAACCAGGCTGGGAAAGCCTCTGAAACATAATTTAGACCATCATGAGATGCTAAAACGTTGCATAAAAATCTAGACTAATCAGATTCTTTCAGGGTTAGCTGCTCTTTAAGGTTGCATGACCCTCTGACACTCATATAGTCAGTGGGATCCAGAGCTCTGGGATACATTACTGCATTAAAAAAAAAAATAAAATAAAAAAAAAGATGCAGAATTGATATCAAATGAATGTCTGGCTGATATTTGCCAACATCTAGCCTAAGTTAGATAAGTAATATGCTCATCATGTGTCCAAAAAAAGCACAAAAAGTAACTGAAAGTACAATTTCAAAACCAAAATAATAAAATATTAACAGATCACAACTGCTGCAGTTGATCCTGCAAACCTCTGCAACATCTACAACCCACAGTCGATAAAATATCCATCTATGCTCCTCTGAAACACCCTCGCCACTTTGTCTTTATGATAATTCGATTTTGCATTAAAAACAATCACATATCTGTAGGCAGCAAAAATCTGAAAACAACAGTGTTGTAATCAAAACCGCTTTAGTGTTGAAAGCAGACACGGCGATTACCATATGGTTAGAGCAGCGCGCACAAAGACGTTCCCAGGCTTTGATGGTAAAACAGAGGACACCATTGATGCTGCTGTGAATGCGATGCAGCCGTAATATGCTGCATATGTTTCTCATCCCATTGCAACTCTATGGGATTAAGCCACACACACACACACACACACACACACACACACACACAGATATCCAAACATGCGAAGTCTATGGCCTCACGGTCTCAGGGTCCCCCTAATCATGTTCCTTCCATGGGTCCCCCTCTCTTCATTAAAACTCAGACATGAAAAGGGGGTGCAGACAGGAGCATGGTGGCAAAGAAAGGCTGCTGAGACAGAGTCCTCCAGCCTGTCTGGTTACGAGTGTGGGAGCGTGTGTGACGGTGTGTGTTTTTGGGGGAGGAGGGTGGTGTATGGGAATTGACTTTACTATGAAACAACCTGATTGAGAGACACCCACCCACTGCTCTCCCCCGGCGAGAGGTCGGGAGCAGCAGTCGAGCAGCGAGGGACCCGCCGCTACCACGGCAGCAATTTGCTGTCTGCGTGTCACAAAGGGGAGGTCAGAGGTCAAATAAGTGCAGTGAGATGGAGGTGCTTTCTCATGGTAATGCCGTCACAAACAACTCTGCATCATTCCAGGGCTGTTAGAGGAGACATTTATGAATATGATGCTGCTTAGAATGAATGACACCTTTGAGGAATCCATGAAAATTGACAGGAAGTGTTAGGCTGGCTTACGCAAGAGGTGAGCAACTGTGAATCACAGCTACACATCAGTGAATCCTCAGACCAGCAGTTTTTGAGGAACACCCTCTGCAAATCTGCTCCTGTGAATCAGATTTCTGAATAACCAAAAGCTTGATTCAATCCCACTAGCAGATGTGTCCTTTTATTTTTCAGGAGTATTTGAATTAGTTTGATTCCTTCATTCAGGTGAGAATGATTGAAACCAAATAACCAATGAGCATTAAGGAGCTAAAATTAAATGCTCCGAATCACCCGAAAACAAAGAGAGAAGCAGTTTGTTGTGGATTTGAAGTGGTTTGTAACAATGCACCTACAAACAGGGTAAACTTGTTGACATCTGTTTGTCAGTAATTCCTCCCACTTCAAACTGAATGTTGTGACCTCTGGATCGAATGACAACTATGCAACAAGTTATTACATGACAGAACATGTCATTTAGAAAAAGAAGAAGTGTGTTAGCAGCAGCAGGATGAAATCATTTGTCTGTTCTTTCCATAATCATAATCATGTTGAAAAATAAATCTGTTTTATGATGCGACAACACTGTGGTTAATGTTTGGTTAAAATTAAGTTAAAATGTTAAAAGTTAAAATGACCAATTCATTAAGGTTGAATGTATTTGTTGTCATGGTTGTCTTGATTAGGGAATGATTTTTTTTATTGTCTTAAGATTTTTTTTTTTTTTTTAGACATTTTGCCGTTTTATTGATAGGACAGCCATAGATTGACAGGAAAGGTGCAAAGTGCCACATGTTGGGACTGAATCCAAGGCACTGCAAAGGACTCAGCCTATATGGGGCACACACTCTACCAGGTGAGATAGAGGTTGTACTAAGAAACCAAAGTTGTTGAATGGGAACAGGGAAGGAATACCAAAAGATCAGCTACATTCCTCCTTTGCTCCTGGCAGACAAGACTCAGGGCCATACCAAACTATGTCAGTCGAATCAGATTTGGCTGTTCAATATGAATACTTGACATTTTGTACCTTTTTTTCTATATAGAGTTGGAGAATTTGAACAGGGTTTGTTGGGACCTTTAGGTGTACAGTGACAGACGCGTAATAATATTAAACGAACCAAGTTAGCTTTCTACGCCCCACTCTGAAGTCGCCGAAAACCGGTGCTTGGTCAGTGACTTTCAGCATCACCACAAAAGTCAGAGACTGTATTGTATTTAGCTGCAGTGAGCTGTAAATTCACCACTTCTAAGTAGAAGGCAGAAAATAAAGTTATCTCTGAGCCTGACTGGACAAAACATCTCTTCCTCCGGGCAGCTGCCTCACTCTCACTCAGACTCACTCTGGGTCTGCAGCTGTCTCTACCAAAGAGCAGCATGAAAGCGAGGAGCGCTCACTCTGCAGCTACATCTGAGGATCGAAATGTCCCCTGAAGTAAACTGCATATTGACTGACAACAAAAGTCCTGCTCAGCTTGAAGAATCTCAGTCGATGGTGGGGTCTCCAACTGATGATTCATATCTTTGACTCTCTGGGGCCAGCCCTACTTGAATGTAGGCATATGTTGTTGAGGACACTTGCTGAATCAACTGATGCTGTTCTTGGAAAGACAGTCTTCAAGTGTGACTTACATGAACCAGTATCACTGTGAAAGTCACTGAAAGGCCTCCAAAACTTCATTTTCTATATAAGTTGCTTGAAAATGGTCAGTTGGCCCTAAATCTGGATTTCAGCAACTGGAACCTGGTTCAGCTTTGTTTCTCAGCCCTCTCAATATCCCCCTCCTTGAGACAGAGCTCTCTGATTGCCTTGGATCTATCAAGGTGGACTCTGCAGTGGTCAAACTGAATGATCAAACACAAGCCTCCATAATGCTATAAATTATGCACAACAACCTTCAGACTGTAAGCAAGCACAGGTTGTCTCAGTCAGGACTTTGGGGCTCAGTGCAGTTACATAGTAACAAAGGAAAACAACCCTTAAAACGGACAGCAGATCACCTGTCTTTTCTATCTGATGACCTCTGAACTTTTTCTTCTCCAACATCCATTTAAATATCACAACAAACAGTGAAATACAGGTGGCGCCCAACAAGGCGGAAGCTCTACCCTCAGCACTATTCTTTCAGCATTATTTCAACTTTGACCTTTCAAAGCGCAACCAATGAGAAAACAGATGTATATGAAGCAGCCGTAAGTGAGCTGTCACACATGCAAGCAGGGGAGGTAGAGAGTGGTGGAAGAAAAACTCATCCTCTTCCCCAAACTAACACAACATCAAAAACAGACCACAGTCTCACCAGGAAAAGTGAAGCATGTTGTCAGCAATCAGATGGGGCTACCAGGTTTGTGAATAAGGTTGTAGTTTATGAACATACAGAGACTAAATCTAATGCTAAAGTTAGCTTAGCTGTTTATTGCATTAGCTTTGCCAAGCAGACACAGCTGCCTCTTTTACGCTCCTGTTCAAGGCGGGAATATCGCACCACCATGTCATGGAACTGGGGGGACAGAGTCTTCTCTCCTCTAAGCCAGGTAGTAACAGTGCTGAAACGGTGTCTGTATAAACAGGTCAGTCGGCAGGATGGCAGGTGACATTTTGACGATGCATTATCCCCCCTACCTGTCTGATCTCCTCCACATCGCCACCCCCTCTCGCTCCCTCAGGTCGTCCTCCTCCCTCCACCTCTCTGTGCCCCCCGCCCGGCTCAGCACCATGGGGAGCAGAGCTTTCAGTCGCTCTGCTCCCAAACTCTGGAACTCTCTCCCCCCGGACCTCAGAAACATGGACTCTCTACCCCATTTCAAATCACAACTCAAAACCCATCTGTTCCAAATTGCATATTCCCTTTAATTGCCCACATCCATTTTTACTTTGTGTCACTCTTGTCTGTTGTTTTTATTTATTTTAATTGTGATTTTAATTGTGTTCTTAATGCTCTGTAAGTGTCCTTGAGTATTGAGAAAGGCGCTTTTTAAATAAAATGTATTATCCCACCATGGGAGGTTTAAAAAGTAGCTGTTAGCAGTTAGCTCCTAACTCAGAGAAAAAGAACAGCAGACGTAAATGTCTGCAAATTGGCAAAAAAATGAAGTTCAGGTGCTCCTTATCCTCCAAGCGGAGGACGCAGTTGGCTGAAATCTAACACTGCCGCTATGTATGTTATATGTCACACTAGAAGCGGACACTGTTGTGTTACATGTCATGCCTGCCACGCCTCTTTTGAATCCACAATGTTGTCATGCTGTCTAAAATCACACACTGGAGCGACACGATGCAGCTGCTGTTTGTTTATGTGTAAAAATGCAAAGAAGGCATAAAGGAGGGACCTTGTAGTGACTCTATAGCGCCATCTCTGTGTAAAAAGGGCTGCACGGTGACAGGGGCTATGCTTTGTATCACAAGCATCTGGTCTGAACAGTGACTGCCAGGGTCTTCTTCTAACTCAACTCAAATGTGTTGTACGCAAACTGGCTTCTGCTTCTTCTTTGAGGCGTAACCTGCATATAATGGTCTAAGACTGCATCTGTTGTTGCCGAGATGACGTATACCTGTGCTTTAAAGGTTATTTCAGTGTGAGAGATTTCAGGGGATTTAGTGGCATCTAGTGGTGAGGATTGCAGATTGCAACCAGCTGAAACTTCTCCTGTTTAGAGTTCTGTCAGTGTTCATTGCTTATGAGGTTTTTACCAGGAGCCGAATTATCTGCAGAGGTCTCCTCCTCTCCAAAACAAACCAACCAGGCGATTTAAACCGGTAAAAACACTGAATAAAGCAGTTTCACGATACAAATGAATGTTTTTCCAACCCTACTCCTTGCAGATGAGTTTCTAACCAGAGTGACCAATGCAAAAACGTGAATGTCCCTATCTGGAGCCAGTGTTGGGTTTGTCTGTTCTGGGCTACTGTAGAAACATGGCGGTGCAACATCGTGGCCTCCATAGACAATATATAAAACATACTTATTATATTATATATTCTATTTCTGCCAATATGTCTCCTTAAATCCTACACACTAGACCTTTAACTCTGCATGTTCTGCATCCTACCTCATAGGCACTCCTTCACAAACACACACACATACACATACACACACTCTTTTGTATCTGGCTGCTCCTCAGGAGGCAGCTGTGGGATCAGGCCTGTCTGATCAAGAGACTGAGGCCCCTCCACATGCAGACATGAAGCATTGTGTTTGCACGCTGCCTGCCTTTCTGTCTGGGTGGAGAGGCTGCTGAGATGGAGGGAAGGAGGCAGCTCAGGCCTTAGAAATGGAATGTACTCACTGTGACTCAAGGTGTGTTTGTTTGATGGCACCAGATGAAAGCGACACGAAGGGAACAGATGTGACTTCTGAAGAACGAGAGGATGTGGAAATCAGCTGAGACATTGAAATAAAGTCATAATATGCAGCTCTATGACACTGCTGAACAGGTGTATTGAGGGCAGTGAGTAAGGCTGGAGTGCAAACAAACTGTCCAAAATACCAGCAGCTAATTGTAGCACCAACAAACATGATGGTACTGATAGCATTCTGGTTACAGTACATGACAAACACTAACCTGAAGCACAGGATTCCTTGTTGTGTGTTTGAAGTCTGACTCCATGGATTTTCTTCATCTTGTAATCATGTTTGAGTTGCAAGAAGTGTTTCTTCCTCCCACCATTCAAACAAACCAACAACATGTGCTCAGGTGAATTATATTGCCACCACCATGACTGTGATATTGCCCCCTGCTGGCTTGGAGTGCAAATGCCGAAAACACACCTGCAATAACCCTTCAAGAAAAAAATCAATCAATTACATTTTGCAGGAGTTAAAGGGATTTGTCCTTTCCCCTCTCCGTCTCACTCTCTCCTGTTTGTGTCTGATGTAACAGATAAAAGATAAATCTGATAA
Organism: Epinephelus moara; assembly: GCF_006386435.1. Classification (NCBI taxonomy): domain Eukaryota; kingdom Metazoa; phylum Chordata; class Actinopteri; order Perciformes; family Serranidae; genus Epinephelus; species Epinephelus moara. Next base: position 40,558,213 of record NC_065511.1, read on the forward strand.
TAAGTCCTCTTGGTGTACTTAACTCCGGGTAATACTCTGTGACATTTCCAGCTGCTTCTCTTCATCAGTCTGACAAAACACAGCAGAGCTTCAAACTTTTTGATTTGCTCTTCTAAACACTTGATATGATGAAAATCTCTCCTGCTGCTCAGGAACAGATTTGCTTGTTTGATTCACCATCGATCTCTTTGGTTTGGACTCTTTGATTGACAGATGATCTCTGCAGTAACTCTACAGAAATTAGTGTGGTGTCGAGAGATTGACACACACACACACACACACACACAAAATGTGGATCTTGAAAAATGCAACAAAGCCACATGGCTGTTTAGAGCAGTGGTTCTCAACTGGTCTATTCTCAGGACACACATTTTTCCTCAGTCATTAAGTCGTGACCCAAATTTTTGACTCTCCACTCAAATCTATTTCACAGACACTTCCTTGAAATTTTATGACTTTTTTCATGAAATCTTTTGGCACATATTCGTGTCTATTCATCATCTTTGCATTGACTATTGTATGTAATATACAGACTAACATTTTGAGAATTTCTAGAAAATATTTCTAGAAAAAAAGTTGTAAAATTACATGAACAAAGTTGCAATATTTTGCAAAAAAGTCGTAAAATTTTGAGAAAGAAATCTTAAAATTTTGAGAAAAAAGTAAGATTTCAAGGAAAAATCATAAAATTTCAGAAAAAAGTCAAAATATTGAGAAAAAATCATTACATTTTGAGAAAATAATTGTAAAACTTTAAGAAAAGGTAATAATTTTTGTTTAGAAAAAGTTCTAAAATTTTGAGGAAAAAAGTAACAATATTTCACAAAAGATTTGTGAATCCTCGACCCAGTCAAAATGACCCCGCGACCCACTTTTGGGTCCCAACCTACCAGTTGAGAACCACTGGTTTAGAGTATTAATCAGATGCACAATTGTGACATCTAGTAGCTAAGTGGTTAAGATATAAACCATGTAACTACAATATATCCACAATCTCATTCTTAAGTCGTCATTTACCGCCGCTTGGTCGTTGATTTCCAAGTCAGACACTCATGAAAAACAGTCCTTTCGTATGATATGTCTTCAGGCAGCATCACTTAATAGCGCCACCGGACAGCAATGTACTAAAGACCTGGAAAGTCCCTATAAGTGGGTGGGAAGGTGGTGGATGGGTTTAACACCACCAGCAACCTGGTCTCACTCCAAAGCGGTTGGTGCTTGGTCAGTGACTTCTGGCATCAGACACCAACGAAGAAAGGTGTCCTTTCACGTCGGTATGATACACAGCCGGTCTCTGTTATTGCGTAATACTATGAACAACAACGAAAGTCAATAGGCAGAAGTTGCCTAAACCCAACCATGTGCGTGTGTTGGCCAAAAATAACCATGTATGTTTGTTGTTTGTTGTCGTGACAGAGTGCTTTTATTTTGAAAGAGACTGTATGCAAACTGTACATTTCCTGTGAAAACAGAAGTGTATTTTGAAAACAGACAATGCATGTAACAGGCTGAAGTTGACACGGCGTCCCAGAACGTCAACAACCAACACACCCAGGGTACCTTGGACGTCGTATCCCAACAAGAAAAGTCCGTGACCGAACGTCGATATGTGACGAGATCGGAGTGAGAATGTGTTGACACCAGACTTTCACCTAGGATGCCAGTGTTTGCTTCCTGTATGAATGTGTATGAATTCTTCCTGAAAGAATGCTCCTTAAACCCACATGATATCAGCATATCGTATACGCCTTAATCAGAAAATTTGACCTGTATTAAATTTAAAATATTATCATATTCTGAATGATAGTGGAATATTAGCATGCATGTTAACATAGCCAGTGATGCTTGTGATAGGCTGAGACACCTGTTAATCAAAAGAACACCACCTCACATTACATGAAGATCAAGTAGGGGCCTACTGTAAGTGTTGAGATCACATTTTCTTTTGGAAAATGGTGTGGTAGTAATTCTACAGGGGATTTGTGGAGGTTTTCCCACTAACTTCAATATGAAATTTTCCTGAAGTCAGCATCTAGTGGCCATTAGTGGAACTGCACCTGTAGAGGATCCTCTGGCACTTCAGCTGTCAGCCATGATGGTCCCTGCTCAGGTAGCCTGGACTGAGGAACACTGAGACCTTATACTTTACCTTAAAGGGACAGTTCACCCCTAAATCAAAAATATGTATTTCCCCAACCTGTTATCAATTAACATAGCTTTGGTGTGAACTGCAGAGTAGTGTTGGAGATATCAGCCATAGAGATGCCTGCCTTCTCTCCAATATGATGGAACTAGATGGCACTCGGCTTGTGGTGCTCAGAGCACAAAAAATAAAATAAAAAAATAAATAAAACTTGAAGTTACTCAAGATGATCCACAGTTTTAAAACATTTTTGGAAAAAAATGTAAAGTAAATCCAGTAACTGTTCACTTTGAAATGTAGTAAAATCAAACAAAGGGCAATTTAATGAAGTTCGTGTTTAAGTTGCACTTCAGAGTCCATCCATTCTTCACAATGGAAGGCTTTTTACTTTTTATTTTGGATTCATCATATTTATTTTCTTTAATACTTACACAATAAAACACTGATCACTGATTTTACTCAAGAAAGCACCAGCTGTTGAAATTAAATAAAATAAATACTAATACTAATACTAATGATGGTTTTACAGCCCACACATTTTCCCCATCAAAATACTGTATTTCCATCCGTGTCAACCTTTGGGGCCTTTTTATCATTTCATATGGCCTTGTACACAAATCCTGATTTTCTAAAAAAATATCTCCCCATAATATTCCCTTAATAACCTGGAGTTTAGGCCTTATCTAATTTCATACTACTATTGTTACCTGCTTTAATCAATAAAACAAGGCCTGAAAATGCTGCTTTATGTTTGTGTGAAGTGTCCCAACATCTGATTTCATGACAGGAACATGAAAAAAAATAAATAAAAAAGACTTCACTCTCATTTTGACTTTATAAATTATTATTATTAGTATTATTATTATAAGGACAGAGCTCCTGTGCAATCTTATAACAGTGCCACGGAATTCATATTATTCATATGTGGTGAGTCATTTGAGTCTAATTGCACTTTAAACCGTGAAGCAATCCATTAATGAGCAGAAACACACATCCGTTCTGCTGAGGGATTCAAGCCGCTGCTGCTGCTGCTGCTGCTGCAGGACTCAGAGCTGCAGCTCTCTGCAGGACAACCTGCCTCACGTCAATAAAACCAGAGATTCCTGTTAAAGGTTTGGTTTGGCTCCACGTGCTGTGTTCAGGATTTCATTCAGAGGAAAATAAATACATGTTTGTGTGTGCTCAGTGACTTTCAGTTTCATCTCCTGTCTGTGAAAGAGTAGCTACAACACGTTATTAATCGGCACATTATTCACCAGGCAACATTTCTTGAGCTTCATTGTTTCAGAGAGTTGACGAACTGTTGCCCACACTGAAGATCTTTTTCTCATCCTTTCAGAAACTGCAGCAGGATCAGTGTGTCTCACCCTGCAGGAGCCACAACCTCAAATTCAGTTTATACATTATTTAAAAATCAAATATATGGCACATTTAATTTTTTTCTCCGATACCAGTGATTGTCAGAAAAGATTTCCCTCTGTTTCAGCTTTAAAAAAAATTCAGAATCAGTCACACGCGAACTCAAGCGCTGCCAGATCAATACATGTGTCACATAACTCGCTGATTTAAGTTTATCTTTGAAATTATTTTGCAGTTTAGTCGTTTTATATATTATGTGTTTATTGTGGGCGATATTTGAGCTCTCCAAAATGGTTTCAGGATTAGATACTTTACCTTAAATAAAGGAGAAGAAGAAAGTGTTATTATGAATTAATAATTAAAACTCTCATTTTCTTGTTAAAAAGATAATCGAAAAATCATTTGAAATCAGATTTTTAATCCCAGGAGGTTAAATATAGGCCTAAAGGTTAAAGAGTTAAATAAATAAATAAATACATTTTTGCTTTCCCCCCAAAATGGTTTCAAGGTGCAATCTGAACTTCTCACTTCATAAATGACTGAGTTAATATTAGTTCTGCACTTTTTTTAAACATGAGAAATTCATTTATATTTTAAAGCAGACTGGTTGGTCCCTGTTGTGTGAAACCTTTACATATTATATAAAAAATTAAACATGATGCAAAGCCTTAATTTATAATATAAACACATTTTATGATTTTCGCAGAGGATTGGATGTGACTGCAGAAAAAGTGGCCTATTGCATATAAGAAAGAAGCGTCCTAAATCTCCCTTTACATTATGATAAAGGTGGTGTAAATAATCCTGTAAATTATATATGATAAAAGGAGGTTAAATGATCCTCAAAGTGTGATGAAATCATCATGTTTAATTATGAGAAACAGAAGCAGGCCTTGGGTTGTGGCGGTGCCCGGGCAGGAGCTCTCCTCTCCGGGCCCTTTCTCTCCCCGGGCCCCTCTGTGTCTCTGCCTCTCTGTCCCCCTCTTGTCTGCTGAGGGGTGTCTAATCAGGGAAGACAAGCGGCTGACGGAATGACGATGCTTAATTGGCATGGAGTCGTGGGAACGCGTAAACAAACAGCTGCCATTTTCATTTTGCTTGTTTCCCCCTCGTCCCTCTTCCTCATGAATAAAGGCGCCGCGGAGAAGTGGAACAGCAACCTGGCAGCTGCAGGAGGCTGAACTGAAGGAACGAGAAAGAGAAGAGGAGGAGGAGGAGGAGGAGGAGGTGGTGGAGGAGGAGGCCCGGATTGGAGATTAGCTTCACTTTAATCCGCCCTCCACCTCCTCCAGTGATGGGAGGAAAAAGCAGCACACAGATATATACCTTCTGAACAACAGGAGAATCTCCTCTTCACATAAAGGCGAACACATTTCCAAGATAAGCTGTGCATGTGATTATCCCTCTCTTATACGAGCATGTTTCTGCCCTGAGAGGAAGAAGAAAGATCACAATAATAATCACAGGTTTCCTCCACAGTCCCGAGCTGCACAACACACAGTCACTCTGTGGGATTATTCTTAAAATTAACTGGGCCTGGGGAGCATGCGGATTAAGATCATAGGTATTTTTCTACTAGATTAAAAATTAAAAATTCACTTTGGCTCAGGCAGCTCAAGACACAGGATATTAATGATCCATAGCATAAACATTCAGTGACAAATTTCTAATGTCTCTCCTAAAAACATTATATATTTATAACTATGATAGTCTTACAAAGAATAAATGTGGGTTTTAGCATTTTTTTTATTGTCTGTCTGCACACTAGAGACCACAATAACACAATAAAATGATAGTTGAACAAAATCATAATGTGCAGATTCACAAATTAGAAATAAAACATTTCAAAATACACAATTTATGTCCATGAAATGTCCCATTATGAAGAATAAAGGCTTATCTTTTTCAACCACTGTGCTTTTACTTTAAATAAGCAAGTAAAGATGTATTTAAACTGCACTTTTCAAAGTAAAAAATTACACAATGCTTCACAATAAAAGCACAAAATATCATAAAAGATGAGCAGAACAAAATGGAATTTAAAAAAATGAAAATCAGTTTTTTAAAAATGGATAAACAGTGGCAAAGAAAATAAAATAAAATAAAGTAAGTCACTGATATATTTTTCACTTTTTATTGTGGCCTTCTTATTTTTATTGAATGTAAATCCCTTCTTAACAAACCTAAAGGATGAAGCTTTCAGTATTTTATGTGTTTCTTGCTGTCAACAAATCCCATGAGAGAAAGAACAGCATTTTAGTCTGTGTCCCTCTGACCTCTCTAACCTGTCGCTGGCTCTCAGCTCCAAGGCCACTGGTTCCTGCTGGAGATGTGAATCTTTACTAACAGCTCACATTTAAATTATTTTAAATAAAATCTCAGTGATTTTATAACAGACTTTGTTGGGGACTATTTTCAGCAGCGGATTAATCCACATTTGGTGCTGTAGTGGGGTTTTTTTTGGCAGCAGGACAGTGTAAGTGGGGTTGAGTCNTGTCCTTTAAGTTTTCTCTACGAGGCCTTCCTGAGTTTTTGGTCCGTTAAAGGAGCAGTGTGTCAGATTCAGCGGGATTTGGTGGTGTCTAGTGGTGAGGACTGCAGACTGCAACCATCTGAAACTTCTTAGAATTCCTTCAGTGTTCATTGTTCAGGAGGTTTTTACTGTGAGGAGAGTTATCTACAGAGGTCTCTTCCTCTCCAAAACAAATAGACCCAGAAATTTGAGCCAGTAAATCAGCGTTTCTCTCTTTCAGCCAAATCCTAAAAGCCTGAAAAATGTTGCCTGCCCTAAACTCTTCACACTGGACTTGTGACTGTGAGAATGAACAGACATGTTTACATTTACAAATGAAAGGATGTCATCCTGCAGTACTGGCTGTTGGTTGTATCAAGGTGAAAGCAATGGACCTATAAAGCCTCCTGACCTTCTTTACACATCTCTGTTAAACTATCAGAGTTACATCAGCCCTGTCAGTCAAAGGAGAAACATGCATTATTCATCAAGGCTGCTAACATGTTCTGCTTTCTTAAATCTATCAGTGAGAAACTACTAAAGACTTCTTCCCATTAATTATCTCTTATTTTGGAAATGCTCTGTAATGAACATGATTTAGCTGAACTTTGAAGGAAGCCAGGAGTGAATATTTACATTAAAATGCCACATAAAGAACATTTTAAAAAAGTCTTCATGTGAAAACTGTCCAGATTTGACGCTCTAATTTAACACTGAAACATGTTCTTCAACAGTCAGTATGAATCTCCACATTAGCCCCTGTTCTTCTTGATTATATTCCTATTAGCATTTCATTTTCAGCATTTTAATCCCTGCATACGTTAAATCAGACGTCCATATAGTGCTGAGCAGACATTAAGATTAAGCCCTGATTAAAAATGAGAATTAATTAATTCTTTTGAAGTTGCACGTCTCCTGATTGGCTCCAGTGCCAAAGCAATACATATTTCTGAAAGCAGTCGAACGTCTCCCTCACGTGAGAGCTGCTCTCTCAGGGTTCCTATAAGGCAGCACAAGCACGTGTTCTGGTTCTTTGACATGCACCTTCAGTCTGAAACGGTGGCGTGAGGTGGTTACAATGGGCCCAGTGCACGCTATTATGATGGGCCCCAGTGCATGCTATTGTGCACATATCATCTCGTCACATGATCAAACAGAGACTCAACCCTGGACAACATCAACATAAATAAAATAACATGACAGAGATGTGCTAAGGATGCAGTCACACATAAGGGCCCATTCTCAACCCAACACATTGGTGGAGGGCCCGCTCTCCCCCCACCTAACAGGCCCCAGTGTAACCGCACTTCCTGCACAGTCTATATTTACACCCCTGGTCTGAAAGCATTTGACTCTATTGTTCAGCCTGGTTCCAACCTTATTCAGAGGTTAAATATATTGTATTATATGTGGTGAGCGTGCACCTGTTGCCTCTTTGACTCTATCCCTGTGTGAATGATTGAAGCTTGAGGGAAATTGCAGATATTAAGTTTATATATATATATTTAAAGAAATGTCGGTAAATGTAGCGTCTAGAAAGTTCAGGCTATATATGTCTAAAATACTCCCATGCTTTCTTGCAAGATATTTACTTTCCTCTAGTGGTGGAAGAAGTTTTCAGATCCTTTACTTCACTAAAAGAAACAATACCAAACTGTAAAAATGCTCCGTGACAAGAAAAAATATCTGACCTGCAAAATTTTACAACAGAAGTTTAGTATTATTATCAGCTAAATGTAGGTGAAGTATAAAATATTTAAGTACCTCATCACGCAGAAAATGGCCAGTGTTAGTGTTATATTAATATGATGTTATTGGAAAGTTAAAAACTGATGCATTCATGTGTAAAGCTCACTTTGTGTGAATGAGGATAGTGATAGTTAGATACTGGCTACAGTTGCATTCGTAGTAGTGATTAAAAGAGTAAAAATACATAAACACAACAAGCATCAGATGGACTGTATTTATAATAATTACATCACAAAATATAAAAAACCCCAGCACCAATTAATCAGGCAATGAATATGTGTGTGGGCGGGGCATAAGCACATACAGCGAGCAGCAGCAGCGACCCAGCGTCCGACACCGGCATGGGTGCAGATCCCGGGGGGGACAGGGGGGGGACATGTCCCCCCCAACTTCTGAAAAACACAAATTGTCCCCCCCAATTCTAAATAACCTAAATGATTGAAATTGAACAAATGTATACAGTAGTCCCATATACTAGGAAAAAAAGGGAAGATGATGAGGAGAATTGGGAATCTGTGAGAGGCGAGAGATGAGAACGTGAGTGGACATAACATGCCTGAGACCCTGAAACAAGAAGTAGCATTAACTAACAGCGAAGCAGTGAAAAGGAGGGGGATGGCTGGCTCCATGTACTATTGGCTGTTTAAAAGAAATAAATAGTAAAGGTAAGCATATGATTCTCTGTGTAGTGCTGTTTGAATGACTTGGTGATGGTGATGAGCGTCTATGAAATCATGAAATATGCTGGCAATCTTAAGTGCTCTGTGGGCATGATTTGCACGCGTGCAATTAAAAAAAAAAAAAAAAATCACAACTGATTGTCCCCCCAAACCTGTCATCAGATCTGCACCCATGGACACCGGCACACCATGAAGATAGAAACAGGAACTGGCGGGGACGGAGCACCTGCTGCAGCAATCTAACATGCCATCTGCAGCCATTTTGACTTAACCAACAGACGTCACTACAAGCTGACAGGCTGCAGAAACAGGTGACATGTTTGATGTTCTAAAACCTGCTGAGTTACAGGTGACACCATCAGTTAGCCTGACTCTGCAATGTTCTAAAATGGTTTCATCCTGTTGCGAGTCATTGGTCTGAACTGGGCTCAGAAACATGTTAATAGTGGGTCAATGTGGAGCTAAGACGTTTATAAACTGTTCTGCAGTTGAATCTAAAACTGTGCATCATATCATAAAAACAGGTCAGCAGAGTAACAAATGTAGTGGAGCAGAAGTGTAAAGTAGCATAAAATGAAAATACTAATGTAAAGAAGATGCAAGATGGTGGTGCGGTGGTTAGTACTGTCACCTCACACCAAGAGGTTCCACCTCTGTGTGGAGTTTAGAAGGGTTTTATCCGGGTTCTCCGGCTTCCTCCTGCAGTCCAAAGACATGCAGGTTTGATTAAATGGTGACTCTAAATTGTCCATAGGAGTAAATGTGTAACAGGATGTGTTAGGGCCTCAATGCAGCACACAGGAGACTAATGACATCATGACGTTTAATGCCACAACTCAGCAGGGGCAGGGCAGGAAATTTGCACACAGCACAGTTCAACAGTCTAGTGAAGTCTCTCCACAAAGTCTGGCTGAACTAACCAGGTTGCTAGAAGCAGGCTTTCAGGCAGGTAAGTGGGCAGAGACATTTCCCCATACACACACGCTGTGTAGTTCAATAACGGGCAACGGTTTGGCGTAGGAGCAGGCAGGAGATGAAGTCGTGGAGGCAGAAGATCCAGAACCAGGTACAGTAAGTACACAGTCCAAGCAGACGAACCAATAGGGGGCAGGCTGAAGGTAGGTTGAGGCCAGACAGAGGGTCAAGAAGCCGGCAGGTAAGTTCTCACAGGAAGCACACACAATGGCAAGTGTGGTGACAATCTCTCTAGCACAGGAAACCACAAGTAAGCAGACTGGGACACTCACACTGGAGCATTGTCATCAGATCGTAATGTCAAGCAGCCACAGGCAAACAGGAACCAAGGACATGGAATCAGGTCATGTGGTCCGGGACAGAAGCCTAAGGCGCATATCGGGAATCAGACTCTACAGGTAGGTCAGGGGCAGGCAGGGTTGGCAACAGGGAATCAGTCCAGATAAAAGTGCTGGAGAGCCTTGCTTGAGTGGTGAAGAAAAATCTGGCAATGAGTGTCTGAGAGACTGGGGTATATACACTGGCTGAGAGTAATGAGGAGCAGGTGAACTGAGTTGCCTTGATGAGGAAGGTGTGACTGATGCGCAGGTGCAGGACACAAGGGTGAATGAAAACTACTGAATGAATGGGAGCTGAGTGACTAGTCAGGCAGAAGTGAGAGGGGTACCAGTAATGCAGAACTGTGACAGAATGTGAGTGTGAATGGTTGTCCATCTCAATGTGTCAATCCTGTGATAGTCTGGTGCCCTGTCCAGGGTGTACCCCACCACCTGCCCACTGTCAGCTGGGATAGGCTCCAGGCCCCCAAGACCCTGAATAAGATAAGTGGTTACGGATACTGAATGAATGAATAAATGAAGTAAAGAGCTTAGGTACAGCTGTGGGGTATTTGTATGGTCCTTACCTGTAGTACTTGAGTTCTTATGCCTTATTTCCACTGCATGGTGCAACCCAACTCGACTCAACTCGACTGGACTCGACCCAACTCAACTCACTATTGGTCCCATTTCCTTTTCTCTATTTTGTTATCCACTGCAGTTGGTACCCTGTCAGCCTAGGTGGGACTCTCAGCCATGACAACACCACATGAAACTGCCTTCACATCATCTTCAGTGTGATACTTGCTGAATCCTTTCATCAGTAAACAGACAAAGAAAGTTCTACACCTTGTTAATTGTACAGCGTAATGTATGGGGAAGTTTTGTGGGCTGCCATTTTTAAAAAATGTGGTTCGAGTTAATAAAAAAATTGTGGTATCAACGGTAGCTTGGCTATACAAAAATGGCAGGTTTGTGTGGGATGTCCTGTTTTGTCCATGTGACGATCTGCAGTGTTTTAAAACCACCTTCTAGTATCGGCTCAGCTCGCTTGGAACCTCATCCAAGATGGTACCAAAAAAAGTGCCACTAACAACTTTTGTCAGTGGAAACCAAAACAGAGCGAGTTTCATAGAGTTTCCGTTTTTTTTGTTTTTTCTAATTTTTTATTGACAAAATCAATTTCACCACAAGGTCCACTTAGAAGCTAAAAGAGGAACATCTTCAAATTTCAGTTTTTTTCTGAGCAGTTGAAGTATCTTCCATCTTCTAAGCATTTCCAACATTTTACTTGTACCACAAAATGTATTCAGTGTTGAGTATCTACATGTAGCTAACAACATGCTAATTTTTGCTAAACACTGCATTGTTTTGTTTTTGAAAAATATTTACTTTTTCCATCATTTGGCAAAAACTCCAGTCAGTAAGTATTCTAGTGTGTTTGATCGTGTTACACAACCTTCCTCAGCAGATGAAGTCGCCCATGGAAATGTAGATGTCCAAATTTCCATGTTTTTCTGAGCACTTTAAACACTTTGTCTAAGTTAGCATAAAAGTTGAGACTGACAGTTCAGTCCTGACCTTGGGAACAACAGTTGACAAAAACAATCTTATCACGAGGTTTATCAGTAACTGTGTGGAGCTTTCTATTGCATCACATGGGCTTCCTCGTGGGATTGTTATTATTTCATTTGAGTGTTTGAGTCACTATCTAACATCCCGACAGAAAGCACTCATATTATTTTATGCAAAAAACCCTGTGAAGCTTTGCTTTCGCTTGATATGTAACTTATCATCATGAGACTGCAGCTGTCAGCGGTGGTGCAGAATGATGATTCATTACCATCTGAAATCTCAGTTTAGTGATCGCTACAGAGTATAGGACTGAGGGGGTAATGAATGAGTGAATGAGGGAGTGATTTTGGAAACAACGGGTGCTTCCAAAACTGGACCCTACCCACTCCCACTCTCAGTTTTTACTTCAGTCCAAAAAGGTAATACACAAACAAAACAACAAAACAGACAGGGAGTAGGCAAAAAATCCTTAAATCCAAAACAGGCAAAGTTAAAAAAAACAGGGAATCAAACACAGAGATTGCTAGAAGGCAATCTGGCAGAGACATGAGGAGCTGGTTCGTATATATACACAGTGATGGCTAAGAGGATAATCAGGGGCAGGTGAGTAAGTGGCAGCAGGTGTGGTTGATGAAAGGCAGGAAAACACAAGAAACTGTAGTGACACAAGCGGTAAGTACTTTGAAATAAATGAGGAAATATCATGACAAAATCCAGAATGTTACAGTTGGCATCATTGCAGGCTGTTGGAGGGTTTTCACTAGTTAGTTTGGGATGGCACGCAATGTGGCAAACCCTCCCCATGACTGTGGAAACGCAGTGGAAGTGGGTAGGCAGAGGGCCCAACGTTAGTTCTGCAGAAGTTGAAGAATATGAGCATAAGCAGCAAACCAATGTGATTGAACCATGGGTAGAAATGTTGTTCAGTGTGTTTTGTGGTTCACCGATTGTCCTTGAAGAAACTTATTGGTGGACATGAAAAATGTGTTTGAAATGGAGCCCAATCAACGAGCGAACCCCTCCTGCTTGGAGACAATGATAGGTGGGACAAACGGGGAGGGGCGGTAAGCAGCGTTCTGCTCAGCTGGAAGGATTTAAGCATTTGACGAACCTTTGATATGTGTCTTTGAATGAAGGGGTGTATTTTCCCTTTTTGTTTCCCAGAGTAGGATAATTGAGTTCAGCAGCAGAGAGGGGACACCGCTGCAGAGACACAAATTACATCATTTGCAGAGTTTGTTGTATTTTCTGCTCATGAGACGACGTGGCGGCGGTGGTGTGGTGGCTGGGAGGGAGCAGGAGAAGAAAGCAACACGGCCACAATTGGGCCAATGAAGCATATCACGCGCATTCACTTTGCATTTGCCACTTCCTTCAAGACTTTTCTTTCTTTGATTTCTTTGAGGCACTGCGGCACTCCTCACATGCTAATAATAGACTTGTCCATCAACTGTCCCCACCCTTGGAGTTAATTGGCGCTGTGCAAAGGGAGCCAGCGTCGCTCTGAAGCTGGGCCGTCATTAGATCAGTGGATGCTGACCATCCCGAGCTCGTATACACCCCTCTGATCTGCACACACTCCCCATCTCTTTTTCACCACCCCACCTGCTCTCACAGCACACCCCCCCACCCCCCCCCCCCCGCCCCCCCACCCTCACCCCCCCCC
>NC_065511.1:40571245-40612421 GCF_006386435.1 Epinephelus moara
CCCACCTGCTCTCACAGCACGCCCCCCCCCCCCCCCCCTACAGAGCAGACCCTCCCTTTCACCATCCCGTGGCGTCTTCTCAGAAGGTCTTGAGAAGGCCGACCTGCCTCCTTTCACATCTACGCCTCAGACACCGCTGTGATCTCACTCTGACGAGATAGCCCTCCTCTGCGCCCGCAGGAAGAGCCGGGAGACTGCCCTCGAGCCGCAACTGTTTTCATCTTATTAATGGCACATAGTGTCTGCGCATGTCTTCTAAGCTCGTGTTGTGGTCAGATCTCTCTGTACATTCACTGCAAAAGTCTTATTAATAAATGTGTATTACTGTGTTCTTAGCTGGCCACCAGCGTCTTTCAACACTGATATTTGGTTGAATTTAGGCTGTGATGTCAGGTGAGCAAAATTTAATGCCAACGCTAACTGACAGAGAATACTGACGACAGATGACGTTGACATTTTGTTGATTTAAAGTTGTGTTATTAAGTAACCAAAATTCAACGTCTTTTAAACGTCTCATGCTAACGTCATCTTGACGGCAAATACCATCATTTAGTTGTAAGTTATGGACACGAAACCCTACATCTGCAAAACAAGGTAATATTAATGTCCACACAGCATGAAATTCTAACATCATTAGACATTTAAAATATTGTTAACCCAATTTTTATTACAACTAAAAAACAAGTCATTTTGTTGCCAGCAGGGATAAAAACCTTAAACTCTTAAAATAAAAAATAAAATACAAAAAACTCCATTCTGCTGCAGCGATCTGCCCATATCCTGTCGTCTTCAAAATAAAAGATGTACTTTCCTTAGAAAAATGGAAACTTGGGATTAAATTTGGGCGCATATTGACAAAGAATGCAGTTCAAATACAACATGACTCAAAAGGATCACTATTTTAAGTTAATGAATAACATTTATTCTTTTTCCCAGTTATGATCGTCCTCTGTTTGTCTCAATGCACAGGCCCCTGGCGGCATCTGCTCTCAAACAAGCCTGAGATAAAGCCAACTTCCCCGAAATCCTTGGAAAATAATGAAAAAACAAAACAAAAAAAAAGGCAGGCAAAGAGACGTCAGGGTTGCAACAGGAGCTGTGGTGCAACAACACCGTCTGCCAAGAGGCTGGTTTGGGTCTGTGTGAGAGTATGTACATGTGAGCCCTCGGTGCATGATAACACATGTACTGTGTTTGCGTGCCAGTAAGTGTTTCCCCTCATTTTTTTAGTTTGTATTCTTGTTATTGTGTAGATCACAGGAAGAGTTTTCTATCACAATATTGGCCTTTCAAAAGTGGTCATGTGGGATATTTATAAAGAGAGATTTTGGAGAGTGAACACAGAATGGTGAGATCTGGAGCAGTTTCAGACTAAATCCTGTCAAAAATAAATAAAAATAAAATAATTTTGGCGCCCTGTGTGAGATCTAAATTATTTTCACATTATTTCTCACTCACACATTTTTATTATTGCCAACAAATCACATAAAAATACCAAAACCAACAAGTGTATCCTTCTAACATGTATTGTGTGTGAATTAAAGCTAAGCTAAAACCTGGAACCAAAGGAGAATTCAAACATTTTTTTTGTGCTTGCAGAACAACTCAATAATTATCAGTACAAAATATACATAGATCTATAAATTCAGCCCTAAAATAATTGTATCAGCTTTCAAAAGCCTGCAGCAACTGAACGTGGCGTGCACATACACACACACGTGCATGCATCCTTCTGTGTGCGTGAGAGAATAAATGTGTCCTTTTGGGAGTTTGTGTCTGCATATGCACAGGGCTGAGTTCAGAACACAAAACGCCGCCTCATGCCCTCTTTGTCCCCCCCCCCCCCCCCCTTCTCTGCCCTGGCAGCTCTCCCATGATGCCCCTGCCCCCGGCTTCCTGCCTCTAATGGCCGTCTCTGTGTGCCATCTCGGGAAGCCTGACATCCCCTCCAGAGGCAGAGGGCCCGGCGTTAATGGAAGCCATTGATGGGCAAAGAAAGGCTCCTTTGTGGTGCCGGGGGCAGGCGTGGGCACCCGTTTGCTCACACACAGCTTCCCCTCCGCACACACTGGGCCGGCCGCTCAGAACTGAGTGCCAACAGCGGAGATCGAAAGACAGGAGCAGCAAAGTGCCCCCTTACCGGGGAAATGGCAGAGAGGGATGGGTAGAGCCGAGGGAGGGTGGGAGGCAGGGGAGGAGGGGGAGGGTTGGTGAGAATGAGAAAGGGAGGGTGAAAACGACAGAGGGGTGAGCTGGCAAAGAGGGGAAAGCAAAGAGGAAGGGATAGGTGGGGATAGGCCACAGCGAAAAGAAAGGCCGAGAAAGAGCAGGAGAGATTAACCGAATAAGACAAATTCAATTGGCGCATAGGAGGAGCGAATAAAAAAGAAGGACGTGAAGGAAATGGGGTACAAACCTCGCAACCAAACACAGAGCGCCAGAGAAAAGAAACCCCGGAGAAAAGGGAAATTGAGCAGGAAAAACAAAGAAACGGAGGTTGGGATCGCCCACGTCAATGAAGCTGGGTGGCCCTGGAGGATAAAAAAAACGGTGGCAGGGTGCTGGAGGTCTCCCTCTGCCACTGTACAGCCTGTCAGCCTCTCGCTGGCTCGCTCCCCTTTTGGTGATTTATAACACCTGAATTGTTCTCCTTTAACAGAGTTGTGAATGGGAGAAAAAGAGGGAGCTGCCGGCATGCCAAACAGTTCTGTCGTTATTGATAACCAAACAGATGTGTCCAGTTTGGAATGAACATCTGACGTTAAATCTGGGCTAACGGTTTTTGTTGTCAGGGAAATACTGTGCGCTGGCAGCCGGGCGCTCAATGGAGACGTGGGGTTATTGTGTGTGATATTGTTTTCATTCATTCTCAGAGTCTGTTTCCTGGCGCCATGCTTTCCAGGTGACATCTCTTCTTCTCGTCATTGTTAGCTGTGAAAAAGCTTCATCTGAAATCCAAAACATACCTTTCTGATTACATTCATTTAATTACACCTCAGGTCTGAAAGCACATTCTGAGGATTATGGGAGGAAAAAACAAAAGGAGTTGTCGTGCAGGTCTGAGCTTGCTCGACTCAACGTCGCCACCTACCGGTGTGACATTCACGCCGTCAGCCACCTCTTGTCTCCCTGCTGCGTAGCACACAGCCTCCTGCATTGTTCAGGCCGCTAATTCATCCTAGCAGCTCCTGCTGCTAATTTCCAACCACTGGCAGCGTGCCATGGCCGGAAGTTGCAGCGTGCACCGCCTGTATCCATGCGCCACCGTGGGAGAGCAGCAAGAAAGTAGTGCCATATTTGTCCCAGTATGTCATCTGTTTAACACGCCTGATTGGCTTTCACACCGTAGCCTCCTAATTAATATGCAGCGGCCCCTCGCCCCGCCTCCCCTCGCCATGAGCTAAGACAAAAGCGTATTGTGTGAGCACCTCCTGTTTTAATTACGCTCAAAAGGGAGCAGTGTGTGTGTGTGTGTGTGTGTGTGTGTGTGTGTGTGTGTGCTGCATTTCTGAATGCATGAGCAACGACTGTGTGTGTGTGTGTGTACGCAGCATATGAGTGTGCGAGCACTGTACACAAACGTACAGTATGTGCACTGAGGGAATCATAAAACAAGCACATTCATCGTCATGTCATCCTGCACGTATGCTCCTGTGTGTGTGTGTGTGTCCTAAAACAAGAAGGATGGCATTGCCATTGCGAGGGGAGGAGCTGCTGCTGTCCTATCCCAAAGGAGAGAGAAAAAAGTGTTGTTGCTTGTTGCCTTTATGCAAATTGGCATCCGATAAAGGTTTTTTTGGAGAGCCACAAAGAGGGTTTGTGATCGGAGCGCTGGGGAGAATGGGAGAGGTTAGGAGGGGTTATGGGGAAAAGACAGGGACAAAATTCCCATCGGCGTACCCACAGACATCATGTTACATTCCTCTTTTCTCTTTCTTTTCCCCCTCTTTCCTCTCCCCTCTTTTCATCCCTCTCTTCCTCACATCCATGACCCGGTTATTAATTTGGTTGAGATTAGTCGCTCGTTAATTAACGCATGCCCCCCATCTTTTTCCTCTCGCCGTCTCTTTCTCTTTCAATTGTGTTGGATTCTGGGCATTTTTTTCCCTCGCTCTTTTATCAGTAGCCGTCTTTTCTGTCTTTCTCGCTGATGAGAATGAGGTAATGTGCAGTGTGAGGGGAGTAAGAGAGGAGGATTGGGTGGGTCCCCCCTCGGTTCCCTCAGGGACCTTTTCAAAAGCAGATAGTGAGGGCTTAACGACTGAATATGACGGTCTGAACAGTTGAATGAATTCATAATTTTATGCCATATGCACAGCCAAGATCTGGATTCAGCGCTGATCTTTAGATCTCCAAACAACCTCAGGCTGATTTCAGAGCAGTTGAGTCCTCATAGTTTCAAATTCTGGAGAATTTCACACAGAACAAGTTTGAATCCCTTTAATTCCTCCTGCAGGACGGAGATGACTCTCTGCACAAGTCTGATCTGTCTGTTATTTGTTCCCTTGTGATTTAGTGAAATGGAGTCGACGAGACTCATCTAATGAAAACATACGATCCAGTGAGGTTCAATAACTCGAGTCTCGGCACTGCTGAGTGAATTCAAATGACAGTGCGATCTGCAGGAGGAGAGCTCAGAGAGAGGAAGCTAATACTGTGTGAGGAGAAGTCCCGCAGGGGTTAGCTTCAGCAGCCATCTCTGACATGAATCAGACTCTTCACTGTGTGCCTCTCTGCAAATCTGCTGTCTTCTTCAAGTTCTTCAACCAGTGCAGAGTGTGTGTTGACATGATTATAAGGAGATCAGATGTCTGTTAATTGGTAAAGTTGGCTAATGCTTGGGTCTGTGGGTTAATGCTGGGATTAACTCTGAAAGAAAGAAAAAATAATCAAAAAATATTAGTAATAACAGAACAAAAGTTGACAGGTAAACAATGTAATCTGTGATTTTGCCACCACTGTGCGTAGCTCTTAACTGATGACGCAACGCTGGTTACAATGGTTCCACTCAAAACTAGTGGAAATACAGACTGGTTCGCTAGACGTTTCCAGAATCCTGAACAGAGCTGGATCAAGAACTGGAGCTAATCTGGTTGAGAAGAGGTATGAGAGGGTGGTGAACGTGTCATCCTCACCCTGACGCTAACCTCCACACCACTTCATTATCATACTGCATCCTGTTTCTGCTCATCCTTTCACTGAGAACACACTGTTTCTCTCCCTCTCATGCATGCAGTGAAACAGTGTTAAAAGTGCACTTAATTATTTCTTGTTGTTAAACTATATTTATCATTTAAAATTTTTGTTGAGTGTTTGTGACTTTTATCTCTATGAGTTATTTCTGTTTAGGGTTATTTTTAATGTTTCCTGTGGAAATGGACTTGCTGCACATTGCCTCTTCTGTGCCTCCTGGGTTTCTGTAGCTCTCTCTGTCCACCCCTCACAGTGCCACTTTGCTTTGCTGGGGGAGCAGAGGTGCAGAAATTGTTGCAGAAATTCCAGAAGGCGATTAATGTGTCGTATTGTCTCCTGCAGGAGTGAATAAATGTGTGTTCTGTGTACACAATATTGTACAAAGTACTTAGATGTCATAGTTAATTTGCTCTGGCATTTTACATCAGTAAAAGTAAAAAATGCTGCTGTCAGTGAAGCTGTAAAGCTCAGAGTGAAAGTTGGAGTGTCTGAACACTGAATACAAACAATGCCCTTCTTATAATGGAGGCAATAAAGTTCACATAACTTCAGAAAACACAATAATACAATAAAGCCACTATTGTTTTGAAGATAAACCCTGCAGAACTTTCCTGAAACAATGTACAGACTCGTATAGGAGTAATCCCTCTCGGTCATCACTTAGGACCCACTCTGAGTGTGTGGAGGTGAATTTATCTGCAGCAACTCCTCTTGATTTTCCTATTTTCTTCTCATTTTCTGTGTTTGGGATGTTTATGGGCGTGTACCCCCACAGTGCTCAGGTGAAATTGGGGCTTTATTAAAAGGTAATGACCAGGTGCCATGACATAAGCAGCATGAATCCAGGAGACACAGAAAAAAACAATACAAATATAGCAAGACGAAATGCCAAACGAGAGCAAATCTGAGGTTGGCTTTTACTTTTAATTTAGCTGGCGAGTGTTTGACGACAGTCCTGCAGATATACCTTTAAATTTATGTGTGTGTGTGTGGGGGGGTGTTAAGGCCAAAAGATCCTAGGCAGCAGTCAGCTACTGTATCTATTCAGCAGTTCACTGTATATTTGAACTGTTTCAGGCTCTAAATATTCAAGTATTTAGTGTTTACTTGAAATGTGTGTATTATTATGGGTTTTAAAGCTTAATTCTGATCATCATGACACAATAAATCTGAACCCACTGATGTGGAAACTGCATTAATTCCCTTATGTGAAAAATTCATTCACCACAAAACAACACTACTAAATCATTAAATTAAATATGCAAAGAAAATAATATTTCATTCGCAGATTTTAAGCATTTTTAGATTAAATAAATGAGCTCTGTTAAGTTTGGTCCCAACCAGGTGACCTGAGAGGCCGAGATGGTTCATAAGACAATTCGAGATGTATTTTTGAGAGGTTTCTCAACAGTCAGTCTTGTGTGAGAGGAGGCCTGAGGCCTGTGTGTCCTACAGAAGAGTTTCAAGTGATTTGTTCAGTTTTGTGTGTTTTTGCAGAATGTCTCGGTGTGTGTGAGGGAAACGTTCATCGCTCTGTCCTAGCGTGCCTTCCTGGCAGCTCCCCTCCGTTCGCAGCCCTGCCTCGGCCCCCGGTGAGGCCCCGCTGAGCCACATGCTCCCTCAATGGGCTCACTCAATTAACAGGCCATGAAGCCCCCAACCTCTCCCGACCTCTGCTGTCCCCCTTGAGTCACGCACCTCCACAATGCCTGGAGCTGGGAGGCATGCGTGTGGTGGAAGTGGCTGGTTTGGAGGCGGGTTGGTAGGGGGATTCGGGGTGGGGGCGGGGGTGAGGGGGTGGGGGCGGGGGTGAGGGTGTGAGGGGCGGTCGGTCAGTGCTCTTTTGTTCCGGTGGTGTCCAGCTTGCCCCCCTTCACCCCTGGTGTCTTTCATAAGGAGTGTGTAATAACTGCCTTTGTTGGTTTTTCCTCTTGTAATGGGTCCAGTGGGAGGCCTTGTTAGTGTGCGGGGTGCTAAGCCAGGGGACCTTGCAGGAACTCTGGGATTAGAGGCTGCCCCATTCTGCCCTAAATGTGATCCTTCCCTGTCACAATGGTCACTCAGCCAGTGGATGAATATGATTTCTTTAGATCTTCCTAACTGCAAAAGCTTTTTTTGTTCTATCCGAGGGTCTTAAATTTGGGTTTGCTTAGTCATCTGAGGCAGAATTAGAGGCCCAGTATGCAGTTTGAGGAAGGATAAAGAGAAGAGTGAATTACAGCGAGGCACATCAACGATATAATGACCTCAAGGAATTTAAGTAATCGAGATCCTCAGAATGAGGTCTGAGGAAAGCTGCTTATTAAAGTGGCAGACTTAATGTTTCTGTGGATTCGTGATAAGATACTGGATGTGTTTTATCTTCAGTCTTTAAGGCTTTCATTTCTGCAAAACATGTGTTAATGGTGCAACTTTCAACACATTTTTTCGCAGCTAATTTGGTAACAAGTGATTTTTTTTTTCCTCTTAGAGATTGTATGAAAATCATCAAGGTGGGGAGGACAGCTGAACCTCATGGGTCATGTTTTGGGCACGTTCCACCATGGTGCGATATTGCATCATTTGTCTACAAAGCCTTCTAAACGTATCAAAGCTAAACTAATTATATCTCATATTCAATATGTATGGAACAATTTACAGGGTTTAAATTGAATCCCTTTTTGAATAAAGCTTTTAGTGTTTGGTTGAATCCAAAACTTTGCATTGACAAACTTCCCTTTTTGTGGAAGGAGTGGTTTGACAAGGGAATCCTTACACTGGGAGGTTTGTAACCTGATGATCTATCGCTTCAATTTGGTTTATCAAGAAAGGATGGCAGAGGAGATACGTGCACACCAATATGACTGGGCTGGACAGCCACAATAAAGATTCACAGGCTGAGATCACTGCCAAAAAACATTGTCAGTTTTAAGTTATGTGCACAAAAAGAAGGTGCTCAAAGTGCAAGAAATAATAAAACATGAATAAAAACAGCAGCAAACATTTCAGTCCTTGACTACTAGTGCTTCACAGAGCAGATATAGACACAGTAAGATTCCTACCAGGTGTGATGAATCAGTCATGGTGCCACTAGATGAGATCAGCTCTGAGGAGCAGAGGCCTGACTACCAAATCACAATGACCCGTCCAATGAGTATAACACAAATCACAACTTACTTAAACACCAATGTGTGACAGCAGAACATACAAATGTACAATAAAATAAAACAATAAATGAAAAATAAAATTGGATCTGCCCTTTGAACAGAGCTTACCGACACACCCAAGATAAACTGCAGTTTCACAGCAGCCCTAAGACCTCTCAGATTGGTTTAAACAGATCTCAGTTCAGGAAGTACTTACAAATATGTCTACAAATACATCATGCCTTAAAGATGATTTTTGGGTCATGTAGACAAAGACATGAGGTATTGAATTATTACAAAATGTTATTGTCCTCTGGGGAAATAAAGCTGTGGGAGCTCTGAAAAGTGTGTGTGTCATTTGAGGGGAAAAATGTGGTAAAATCTGTGGCAACTCTCGGACAAGGTCGAAGGATTTGAGGTTAAGACTGATAAAGTTTAAAGTTCCACACATTTACAATTTGACCCTAAGTAGGTTACACAGACTTCGGCACTTTGATACATGCACTTGGGTCATGCACCATCATTCAGAACTTCTGGATAAAGAGTCACAGCTATATTATTATATAGCTATAGGTTCGCATTTTGCACTTTGTCCAGGATCAGGACTGGGTATCTGAAATGGGAGAGGTTGCTGCGTATGACAGGATGTCATAGAGGAAACTGAGATATTGGCTTAAATGGGGAGAGTATACAGATTTTTTAAATGTAAGAGAGTAAGGGTGAGGTGGAAGCAATTAAATCACAAGTTAGGTGGACTGTATGTTTGTTTTATATTCTTAAAACTCCTTGTGTGTACTGGGGTTTATTTAGTTATTCTCTTTATTTATTTTCTATATATTTTCTTTTTAACAAAGCCTCATAATTGATGTGTTGAATTGTTGCTGTCCCTCGTGTTCTTTGTGTTACACTGGGTGCAGAGGATGAGGATTGGTGTTCACGTCATAAAAACAGACCTCACCTCACTAACAACATATTGTTGTTAGTGAGGTGAGGTCTTATATTGATATTCTTCCTAATATATCAAAATACAACAACGTTTACTCGACTCAGTTTGTTTAATCTTAAACACTTACAGTAAGTAAAGATTTTGAAATGGCGTTTAATTCACTAAAATGTAAATGGAAGAATATTTTTGCAGCTCAAGGTGGAAATAAAATATAAATCTGGGATGAGAACATTTTAAAATTCTCCCCCAGCGTCATGAAAAAATCAGGCTACCCATAAAACAAAAAGAAAAAATACATAAAACTTCCCTTTTTTGACACCCACTCCTCCCCTAATTATTTCTGTGTAATCCCTAAATGCCTATACAGTAATAAGACTTATTGGAACAGCACCAACAAAGATGTAGGCAATTGTGAAGTCCAATTTAAACCTAAACACAAAGACAATGAAAATCATTTTCTGCACATCCCTGTATATAATCTGGGACAATACAGTTGTTTCAGCAAGTCATAAATTATGCTCAGGGACTGTTTGTTATTTATAAGAGAGGAGGGGGGGCATGTCAATTTTTTAAGCACTAGGGAGGGACTTATGTTTTTTATTTTGGTTTAGTGAGGGACATACAGCTTGGCATAAACACGCCTTCCAAACCCGCCTGAAAAACATGCCAAAATTACACCATTTCCCACAGCCAGAAACTGTAAAACATAAATTTTCTCTGAAGGTCCTTGAACACATCATGTGTGATGAATGCTTCTGTCAGGAAAAAAAAACCAACATAACCAAATCTGAGCTTAAAATAGTGATATTTAATCAACATCACTTTATTCTACGTCTCATTTAAAAAAATAAACCATGGCACGAATTAAACAGCGTGCACGACAAGAGTTAAAAACCCCGGCTTTTTTCAACTCCAGGATTTGGTCTTTAGTTTTCAACTTTCAAAAATCAGAGGGTAAGTTTTAAAAATCTAGTGACTGATTTATAGCGGAGGGAGGCTCAAGGTAAAATATTTGTAGCTTCAGGGAGGGTCAAAATAGAAAATGAAAAACAAAGTCACACCCCAGCCACCCCATTCCCTGGATAGATAAAGAACAGTCCCTTAGTAGAGAATTTAGTCATTTATGTGTTCACGTTGGACGTGAGGGGAGGCCCAGGCATGGCAGGTTGCACTGTGCTTTCACACGCAGGATTTGTGGACCACAGGCGAGACGAGCATTTGAGGGCCCGAAATGAACACTGCCACTACTTTTGTTGATTTGGCATTCACACGGCTGGCCATTTTTCAGGGAGGAAATTCAAGTGAAGCACTCCTAAGTACTCGTGGAGCGCTGAAGGCAATTTCCCCTCAGTCAAGTGGCTGAAACCCTCTCCAGCTGAACAACTTCCTGCATTTAGTCAGCATCCCCCGCCGACACCCCTGCTCCATCATCACCCTGCTTAGCTGGCATCAGTCACAACCTCTCAGCAGGTCACTGCTCCTTTCAGAGCACCGGCGATGGGGCTGCAACCACAGCTCTGCTCTGGGATATAATCTGAAACAAAATACATACAACTAACTGAAATCTGAAAATCACAGCCGCAGCCCCAAAATGTGTCTCTAACATGTTGTGTTGTGTTTCCTGTGCATCGCTGCTACCTGTGCAGCTCAAACAAGACAGCAGCATTTGCATATTTCCATATTTTTCAGTGATGATGATTCAGAGTTGACGAGTGTTGATTGGAGAGTTGATGCAGCTTTTTGGGGTTCAAAACTATAACAAGTGTTAAATTAACTCTGATGAGTGTGTACTTCCAGATGCACCACCAAAGTGTTGATATTTATACTCTTGAGTGTAATCTACACACAGAATTAGTCTGTGAAGGATCTCAGCAAAAAACATAAGCACATGGAATAATTATGCAATCAGAGACTGCCTTATGTAATGTTACAAAGTGTAAAGTTTGGTACTTTATTATGTGAGCCTTTAGTTTTGTTCAACTGTGGGGAGATTTTCACATTTTCCTTTACTACATTTATTTTCTGCTGCAAAACTACATTTCGATATGATATCTTACAGAAAGTGATGACCCTGAATTTCATCTAATCCTAAGAAATGTCGGTGTTCATTCTTGGGTCCTTTTTGTGGTCAAACTAAGAGTTAATAAACACTGTGGTTGAGTCCACGTGAATCTCAATCATCTCCACATACTGTGATTAAAAGATGATTTTTTGTTCTTTTTGCTGTTTTTGTAGAAATGAGTTTGAATCTGACATCCTGTCATTGTGTCACATCCCCACGGTGGTTTCAGCCTCGGCCCATTACGGCCTCCCTGGGGCTGTGAGCAGGCTGAGGGCTCCCACAGGGGACCAGGAGATCCTGAGGGAGCCTATTAACCCATTATGTTCACCTCCAGAGCGCTGTTACGGACAACAATCACATACAAGCTGGAGGCTGAGCCACAGGAGGCTACAGCTGCTTAGAACAACCCCGTGTAGCTCGGGGCGCCGATCAGCACCATTCCCATGCCGTACCTTGCTCAAGGACTGCTTGTAAAGAAGTAAGGTGATGAGGTCAAGAGCGTAATGTGGCCTCGTTGATTTACATGTCACATTCTATTGAAGGCAAATGGGAAATTGTGTATATATAAAGGTTTGCACAAAAACTGGGGTCAGATGCAGGGTTGTTTTTTTCTTTTCTTTTTTTGTCTGCAAAATCACTTTTAATTCTACATTTCCACACATATTCCTTTAGTGAAAGGGTCTTATTCTGTCACAGAAATGTGTGCATAGAAGGATGTTGACGTACCAGAAGGCCGTACTTGAGTAGAAGTACGGACATCTTCCCAGAAAATGACTTAAGTAGAAGTTGAAGTCAGCTATTAAAATATTACTTCAGTAAAAGTCTTGAAGTATCTGATATTTACTGTATGTAAGTATCAAAACTAATTTTATAATATTAAATGTACTTCAGTATTGGAAGTAAAAGTGCATTTAAATGCTATTAATTAAAAAGCAAGTGGTCAGAATTTGGAGAATTATGAAGTTTATTTCTTCTTAAATGTACACCAACTTTAAAAATGGGGTGCACATTACACTTAATTTGATATTGTCTGCCTGTGTCTTGTTCTGTAATTGTCTATTGTATGATTTGTAGTTGTGAGGTTTTTAAAAGTCTTACTGTGTCTGTGCTGTGTAGGTGCCAGCCTTGGGACTACGGGTGAAATTTAGCATTTGTGCTAAGTCTGGCACATTTACATTGATGTTTATTGCATTAATGTTGATTAATGTGCACTGTCCCAATTCAGTAAATAAATAAATAAATGACAAAATGAATGAAATGAAAGGAAAAAATAGATCTTTTTTTTACACCAAAATTCAGTTTTTCTTCCCTCGTATTTTTTCATTCGTCCATCCATCCTTTCCTCCCTCTGTATTTCCTTCCTCCTTTCCTTCCCTATTTTATTTTTTTTCAAAGATGCTCAGGGAAAATACAGTGGAGTAAAAGTGAAAGTTGACAGAAATATAAAAACTCAAGTAAAGTACAGATACGGAAAAATGAAAGTAACACATATAGTTTCAGATTGCATAAAACATCCATATCTCCAAAATAAATAAGCAATGATCTCAGTGTCCTCAGCCCACAGCTGTGTAATCAGATGAGAGGATTTATCCTTCTTTGTTTTCTTTAATAAACATTAGCATGCAGCCTATACTAATAACTATTTGAGTTCTGTACACCATTATATACATTACTCTAAAAGCGCTACCCTGAATGATCATTTAGGTCAAACTCAAAGACGATTTCTTCTGCAGCCTTTAATAAGATGTTATTATGATGCAGCCAGCTCACTGCAGAATGTCTCTTAAGCAACAGAAATTAAAACAATTACACATTTTTAATGATAGCTGTGGTGTTCGCTCCAATAGCACAAAAAGATTTCTGTTTTTATTTTTCAGGGCCTTCAACATATTGCAGGTATGATGCCAAACAAGCACATCTCCGGAAGACATATTAGACAATAGAATAATTACCATAATCATGATTATTTTTCTCTGCATTTTAATTAGCCCTATGAAGCTCAATTAAGCTCTTCAGTACGAGCGCCTATTCAGTAAACAGCTGTCCACCTGTCTTCTCGTTCCTGGGAAAAGGCTGCGGCGCCTGTTCACGCCGAGGTACCATCACCAAAATGGGTGAGGGGGGGTCAGACGAGGCCCCTGCAGCATGCGAGGGGCCCTCTGTATGAGGGGCGATTAGTGCCAGTAAGACACAGGCAGACAGGAAGGACATCATTAAGGTATGCTAATAGCTTGCTGACCAAAGTTAAAGAGATATTAATAGAAAACAGGATGAAAATAGAAAGTCTGGGATGAGGAATTGTGGGTTGTACAGGCGTGATTTTATTTGGTTTAACAAACTGAGAGATGTGAAATTGAAAACATTCCTGTCAGCCTGGGGAACATGAACATTTTTAAGATAATATTAATGATGATAATACATACTGTATCTTTTTTTTGTTGTTGTTGTAGCATAATTTCTATCTTCCCGGTGACAACAGTGGGCGATGGTTTAAATAATTGTGTCATGCTTCAATCCTCCTTGGCACTGCAAGTCTTGGAGCGCTGAGAAGGGCGGCAATGTTCTCTGGAGCACTGTCTGCTACCTTTTGCTGCCCATGTTGACCAATTGACCGATCCTAAGTCCCGCCCCCCTTAGCTACTGCTGCTAAGTCAGACAAGTTTGACGAGAAGAAACATGGCGACGCCATCATAGCTTCACGTAGCAGACAGCAAGGACTGCAGTAAGCAATTAAATATTCATGATGTTTTAACAACAAGGCAAAACGACATGTTTTGGAGCCTGGATAAAACAGAGACTGAGGCTGACATGATTATCAGTCAACATTGCTCCTGTGCTGCCAGGTGTGTGTCCCATTTTCCTCCTCTGGGGAACAGCAAAGTAGTCTGGGTATTTATTACTGAATAGAGACCATGGTACTGACCTAACGTTAGTCTCTGTTTGTTGTAAAAAACAACAACAACAACAACAAAAAAACGTTAGTTACTTTGGGGCGGCACGTGTTCTTACTACGAGCTGCTGAAATGTTGCTTAAAAATGCTCAATAACATAACGTTACACTGTCACAGGCTTGTGTGTTGCTACTTGCAACAATACACCTCGACCGAACATTATCTAAAGTTTATATTTAGTCAAAAAAGATCAGGTTCAGCAGCTGCTGGCACTCAGGAGAATTTGCAGGAAGAAGGAACCAGCAAAACACAGTGAGATTCCAGTGCTCATACTGCCATACTACATAGTATGCCAGAAAAAGATTTAGGATGTCAAATGCAGTGCGCCAAAAACACTAGAATGTTCTACTTCATCTGGTCCGATTTTGCAGTATGAAAGCCAGCATGCTTCTCTGGCTGTTCTGACCCATAATCCTCTGCGCAGTGGACGATACGTCACATCGACTGAGCTGCAAACAGAAGACAGAAGTCACAATGATGGATGACAGATTCAAGTAACTGATGACCAGTCAAACAGTAATAATAGTACTGACTGTTTAAGTGAACAAAACAATCATAAATATTACAAACAACAACAGAACATAATAAAAATAACAAAGACAGAGAACTGCAGATGTAATTTCACTGTCGCAATAATATAATGTTAGAACGTGGTTGGGTTTAGGAAAGAAGAACAGGTTTCGGCTTTACAGTCACACAGGAGGTGAATGCTGATACCCCAGGTGAAAGTTGGTGATTGTTGGATCTCCCTCGGGGATCAATAAAGTATTTCTGATTCTGACTCAGACAAAACATGGTGAGGACAAATGACTCAAACTTCACATAGTTCCGAGCACGTGTCTCCTGGGAAAAGTCCAGAGGGAAAGTCCATGCCTCCTTACAAGACTGCTCGGGACTGTTCCTCTGTCACATGATCGCAGCCTTCCAAATTAGTGAGTTATGCACAAATTACTGGCTCGTGATTGGGTGTGATATGTACAGATGTAGGTGCATTACTGGATCAGCCTCAAATCAGTAGCTGTTCTTGACTAGCTGGGACGAGAACGTGTCGGAGTTTCCATGAGTGGATTTGTGGATGATGACGTTCAATGGACAGTGGAGAACAATGCCATCACTGAGGATGTGTGACAGTGATGTGTGTTAACCTGTGAACCTGAGGGAATAACTTAGTAGTTATTTTAGTGACGAAGCTTCTCTGTGTTTTTTAAAGTTTCTTTGTCAGAGTGAATCTTGTTATGAAACAATCATGAGTGTTTTTCCAGGTATGTTCATTAAAATGAATGGTTAGTTCATTGATGCCTCCTCCTCCTCCTCCTCCTCTTCCTCCCCCTCCTCAGTGGCATTAATCACCCCTCATACCCAGGCCCTGAGGAGACCATATCTAACAAGGACACCCGCTTTCTTCCCCTGTTTGATCCCCGAAAGTGAAACTGTGTAAATTACGTGCTGAGAGACATATCCCGTCTGGATTAGAGGCATTAACCCTTTCCACCATGATTGCTTCACAGTCATTAAGCCTTTAAAATAATAATAATAATAATGAGTGAACTTCATCATAACAAGCAGAGACCTGATTGCACAGCCCCTTACCTCGCTCCTCCACATTAATAAAATTACAGCATTGTTATAAAAGCCTGAATAGTGACAAATAATAAAGCATAAATTATTTCCTGAAAATGTCAATTCTTTCTGTCAGTATTATGATTTATGATGGCTGGATGAATTTTTATTCCACATTTCATTCACCCCTCATCATAATACAATATATACATTTAATATGAAACATTAAATGAGGCTCTTCACACTTGTGGACAATTTATTTTGCCAAACATGAATCCAAAACACTTTTAATTCACATAGAATTGTTGCAAACAGTGAATGCAGCTATTACCAAATCCATTTAGGCCTAATCTAAAAATCTGTCTGACATACCATTAATATAAAGGTACATAACTGTAACATGATATTTCAATCCTAACTAATCACATACGGTTTAATATGAAAAATAAAATCACAGAAAATCCCAAACCTAAAGTATCAGGAGATAATACACATATATATGAAAAAAACATATTTATGCCTCAGCATTGTTCTGCATTAAGATCCCTTATTTCAAATACAGAAAATTGGTTTACGGTGAAAAATAACCAATTTTCTAAATGTTAAATTTGCCAAGACTCAGTGAGGCTGAATGGAGGTTTGTGGCTCTGAACGAGTCTGTTTGTCTTTGGTTTGAAGCGGCTGCTGAAATTAAATTCTGTAACCGTGTCTTGGCCGGGTTTAGGGGACAATTAGACGGCATCTTTCATCAAATAGACACATCATTTCCCAGTGCAGTCTCTTCACAGGCCTGAATAGCAGAGGGACACAGCTCGAGATCGACTCCCAGTGGACACAGCTGTCTATAACCTATGTTTTTTATTTCTGCAGGATAAAAAATGTGATTTTTTTTTTTTTTATGTTTTTACACATAAAAACAAACATTTTGGCAGCTGACATGATCATAATGCAGGTTCTTTTTTGTTTTTACAACCTAAAGGGTGTAATACTCAAGTGCTGGGATGTAACAACCTCAGAGTGTGCGCGTTTGTGTGATTCTCTCAGTGTGTCTAACTGTTGAGCTTCTCAGTTTCAGCTGTCCTCACAGTGGTCAACTGGTCCCCATGACCCTCCTCGTCTCCAGGTACCTGAGGCAGACAGAATGACAGAGAACAACATAATTGAGTTTCAAGATTTTTATGACCTCATCTGCTCTCAAACATCCTCCATTTTCCAGACTAAATACATTCTAAATGTCGCTTTTCAAGGTGCACATTATAGCTGCTTCCTGGTTTTATGTCATTAATTTTCTCGTGGTGCTACGTCTCTAAATGTCAGCGTTCTTCCAGGTCTCTCTGGAGGACCACATGTACAGCAGTGTGCTTGTCTCTTTTGTTCCTCTGTCAGATATTTAGTAAAAAGATAAAATGATAAAAATTAGAGTTAAGGATGGAAAACAGCAGCACTGAATTACTTATTATTTGATGTAATTTATGCAAAAGACAGAGAGTTAATAGAGTATTAATAAAAAAGGTCATGAAAATATTTGCTCAGTGTACTTCATTTATCTTTAATGCTTGGAAATGGGGTTCACTCTGCCTTTAGGAATTCACAGTTAAAGAACAGTTCAGTGAAATGTTAAACAATATTTTAACTTCATTTCTTTGTAACAAAATGCCTCATTTTTGGTAAAATTATCAACTTATCAACAACAAGTTTTCATAGTAATATTTATAGCACTGTGTGCACTTTTACACCCGCACTCAAATACACATAAAACAAAAGCATGATGAGCCACAGACGTGTTGCATTGTGGGGAAATCTAAATGACGTCAGCCTTAAGTGAGAAGGTGTGACATCATCCAGGAGGGATTGTGTTCCTGGAATCACCTGGATGGTGACATCACCTCCACCTGGTGGTCAGACAGCGATACTGCCTCATCACTGACATCACAGTCACTGATTATACGAACCACAGAGCGACGTCGCCATCATGTGGTCATTACCGTGTACTGCTGCACTCCTGGTCACCAGGAACATTTAATAACTAGAGAAAATACTTCATCTTTGTGGTGGTTAATTCAGCTTGAGAGTCTAAACAAAGAGTATGGTGTTATGATTATGTATTTCAGTCATGTAATTCACAAGGAAATACCTCATTTAAACCTAAATAAATATTTATTCATTATTCATGTATTACTGGATAATTTATTCTCCGTATATGTTGAATTATATGCTTGCTGTAGACCATTTCACATATTTGCAACTGACCTACAGTGATAAAAAGACCTTTTGTGTTATTTTTGGAATGTATTAATCGGTAATGAACCAATTTAACATTGTTGTTAAAATGTATGCCAATAAAACGCCTAGTAAACTTCTGAGGGAACTATGGGGGAACTGTTAGCAGTGTCACCAGCATTTTATTTCATGGGTCCCTCATTCCTGAATCATTTCCTAGTACATTCCCAGGAAAAAGTTCTGTAATCTGGTATTAAAGTTTGTGAGATTTTTGATTTACTTAACAGCACGACTCCATTGAAACCCCAATTTATCAATGGAAACTTGTTTTCCATCGATAGTTTGTTGTATTGTCACATTATTACATGATCAGCTCACTGTCTGTGCTCTGACTAAAAAACTCTTTATGTTTGGGATTAATGGAAATTACCTTATCAGAAGTTTACTAACTGAACACTGTCTCCTGTAACTGAGCCTTGATGAAAAAATTCTATCCAAGGCACTTCTTGAAAATGTGCAGGAAGTGATTCAGACACTACAGACCTGTAAAATAAAGGGTTACCATCTTGTTCAGTCAGACTCACCTCCCAGTAGATGCTGTCCTCAAAGCAGATGGTGTCAGGAGGAGCACCAAAGACAGGAAGCTTCAAAATGAAACCTGGTACAAGACAAGACACCTTGTCACTTCTTTTTCTTTAAACCTATAATGCCCTCAGTTCAGAGAATGTGCAGTAAAGAGCTTGCTTTTCCAGCAGGGATTGTGCCTCCAGGTATTTTAAGTCAAACATGATCTTTTCTTAACCATAACCAAGCATTTGTAAGCGTAAACCAAGCAATAATTTCCGGCGTGGAAAAATTAAGCCAACAAGAAGTGTCAAAAACTGCAGTTTCTCTCAAGACCACTTGAGGCTGGCTCCAAGAGCAAGTCAGTCCCCATACACCCGCATGTTAAGATGTTCAACTTTACAGCATTAATTAATGTGTTTAAAGCCGTACAAAAAAATAGTTTTGGTCTTTATAGCTAATGTCCCAGTTCATGACAACTGTACGGGAGCTGAATTTTTACATTACGGTCTCATTTCTATTTTATTAAGGCTTGAAGTCACACATTATTATGGGTGGGGCTGCTCTGAGTGACAGGCTGTCTGCTGATAGTGTCCTCACCTTCTCAATCAGATCCACCCCTCTCTCCTCATGGCCCCACCCTCTCGTCCAAATATGGTCGTTTCTTAACCTGGAAATCCAGATGCCCCGCCCCCAGCAAATTCGAAGTCGGGCTCTGGGTGGGCGTAACATGATGAGGACAGCGCTGTGCCGTAGGAAAGTAAACAGCCAAGATGGCAGCTGCCGAAGGACCGCGTCCATTCAATTTAGCTTTGGAAGAAAGACGCTAAGCCAACTACACTTATCTTTTTCCTTGAGAGAGGAACAGAAGACTGCGCTAGAAGCCTTCGTTTCCAGGAAGGACGTTTTTGCCGTTTTGCCGACGGGATACAGAAAAAGCATAATATATCAGTTAGCCCCACTGGTCAGCAAACCAATGGGGCTTGGTACAATGAATATGTCACCTTGTCTTTTGCTCTGATTGGCCATCGTGCTATCCAATTGTGTGCGGCGGCATTTAATATGCCTCAGTTAGTGCCGCCCCTTGGGTAGGAAGGGTGTATCGGTGAGGGCCAGACTCAAAATCTTTCTAGATTTGAGTCTGGATTTCCAGGCTAGTCACTTCTGGCTCCAGAAAGCCAAAATGGTGACAGCCGCAACGCCAAACTCAAGGCTTCAGAACAAATCCAGTCTGACTACGAAGTCCTCAAACACCTGTGCTTGACTGGTGACTTCAGGCATCAGACACCAACGAAAAAACGTCCTTTTGCATCGGCATGATACGCGGCGAGTCGCTGGTATTGTGTAATGATGGCTAGCTGCATCAGGGGGAAACTAGGTGGGGCAACAACGTAAGTTAAGGGTGCCAAAGTCCGAGTAGGGCAGGCAGAAAGGGTGGTGGGTGGGTCCCACAACCACTGACTTTCATCTGGGAGGCCGGTGTGCCCTTCCCCCATGAATGTGAAGCCAAACCTTGTTCTTTTTTTTCTAAAGCTACCCATGTGTTTTTGTTGCCTAAACCCTA
The DNA here is from genome assembly GCF_006386435.1 of Epinephelus moara. NCBI lineage: Eukaryota > Metazoa > Chordata > Actinopteri > Perciformes > Serranidae > Epinephelus > Epinephelus moara. The sequence goes on from NC_065511.1 coordinate 40,591,431, forward strand.
AAACTTAAATAACACACAAATGTAATGTCTCCTGTTTGCAGGGACTTTCAATGCCAACCTTTTTTCTTGCTATTGGGTTGCAGAAGAACTGCTCCAAAACACAGTTAAGGGAGTTTTGAGAGACAGCTGAGAAAGTTAATTGTTGAGTGAGTCACTGGTGTTTATCATTAACCCTGCCAGCACCTGCATATTCATTAGACAATAAAAGGCAGCACAATCTTACTTTTTCCATTTTTAATGAGTCTTCAGAGCAAGTGTTGATTTTTCCAGACTTGTGAGTTAATTACCAGATAAATATCTTACTATACGATGACGAAAACTCTGTGAGTGTGTCTTCTCCACGTTTTTCTCCTGACTGACTTGGTCAATCCATGTGAAATTTGGCACAGTGGTAGAGGGTCATGGGAGGATGCCAATGAAGCAATATTACATCAATTGGCCAAAGGGGGGCGCTATAGCAACCGATTGAAATTGCAAACTTTGAATGGGCATATCTCATGCCCCGTATGTCGTAGAGACATGAAACTTTGCACAGAGATGCCTCTCCTCATGAGGAACAAATTTGCCTCAAGAACCCATAACTTCCGGTTATATAGATTTTCCGCCATTTTGAATTTTTTGAAAAACACTTAAAATCGATCTCTTCCTAGGAAGTTTGACCGATCTGCATGAAACTCGGTGAACATAATCTAGGGACCAATATCTAAAGTTCCCTCTTGGCAAAAGTTGGAAAACTTACTAAAACTGAGCTTCTATAAGGCAATGAATATTGCGGAGGGCGTGGCTCATCACATAAAGGTGTATAACATCTCAAGGGTTTCACCCATCACCACGCAACTTTGTAGGCATATGACCACACATAATCTGAGGGGACCCCTCCATTATTGACCCCATCAAACAAAATGGGGGTGCTAGAGAGCTAATTTCTTATCTAGGCCTAACCGCCATATTATCTGTAGCCTACTACATTTCAAAAGTAATCTTCCCAACACTGTTACACCCAGTTTGAACCTCCTCTGATGTCCATATCAGTGCTGACTGAGTTATTTGAACTCTGTGTTGCTCAAATGTCCAGTTTAAGAGAGTTTTTTTTTTTTATCAGAATAACTGAGGATCATGTGACACCTACCGACAATTAGGCCTCCCCCGAGAGCGATGCCGAGGGTGACAGCGAGGGAAATGGCCTGACGGACACCCTGGTAAGACGCGCTAATGTCTCCATTCGCCACATCTGGGAACACGTCTGCCATACTGAAACACACAAGAAGAAATGTATGGAAATATATCTGATATATGCATGGATACAGGGGTGAGTCTCGACACTTGACAGTGATTTATGAGTGTTTTAACAAACTGAGCACCTGCGATAACAAAACCAACAGACCTCAGATTTACTGCCTCTCTGCACGTCTTTGCATGCTGACTTTACGCTAAATGAGGAATGTGAGAGGGACATGGAGAGAGCTGAGATCTGTCAGTGTAGTCACAGTGATATGATCAGTAACTAATCACACTCCTGCGGCCAAAACCTCACAGAGATTATCTTATTCAAACTGAAAAATCTGGAAATGCAGGACAAACCACTGCTGATGCTTCTGGTCCCTGGTCTGAAAGCAGTCGAGTTAAGGTTTGTTAAAGTCACTCTAATGTCTCATGGCACACATGCTACAGGCTGATATCATTTCTAATCCCTGTTAGTAAATACATACAGCGTGTGGTTAACCGAAGGGTTAGGGTTAGGTTAGGACAGCTCAGGTACACTGACTCCATCAAGCAAACTTACAATGAAAGTCTACACTTGTTTTCAAATAAAGTTCTGCTCTTGCATCCATTTCAGTTCACACATTCACAGCTTGGTGTCAAACACTTACGTTACATCTACTAGTGATCCCACTAAGAAGATAAAGTGCCCTGCTCACAGGCAATTTGGATAGCTGTGTTTATGGACGAGTGATTTCTATCATTCGGAAAAAACACTTTTCCAGTCAGTTTGGGATAATGTTGCAGTCAGCAGGTGTTTGTTTCTATAACAACACAAATTATTGTTTACCCTCCTCCATAAACATCTGTGGTTGCCACGGAAGCAGTCACCGCTCCCACAATGGCGCCCAGGATGCCGGGCATGCCGTGCAGGTTGTGAACCCCACAGGTGTCTTGGATCTTTAGTTTTTCCTCCAGGATGGGCTGAAGGGAGGAGAAGAAGAAACGACGCTGATCGTGTTTGTTTTGTGTTGTGGGTGAAACTGGAGGAGGATTGCAACATCACAGGCCAAAAAACTCTTCAATCTTTAATTTAGAACATTTGGTGAACACATTCATCCACAGCAGCACTTTATAGTTTCTAGATCTTTTTTACTGAGTAGCCAAAATTGTACAGTTTTTCCTCAGTTCTCAGTTTGCTCACTGACTTCATCACAAAATGCTGAATCGTCCTTACTGAGAGGTACTTGAAGCCGAGAACAGAGATGATGCCGGCCAAGAAACCAACAATCATGGAGCCATAAGGTGTCAGCATCATTTCACCAGCTGTTCCTGCTGCGACTCCACCGGCCAGAGCAGCATTTTGGATGTGAACCTAAAGAGGAGGAAAAGGAGGAAACATCACTGCTACATTTTTAACAAATTGTCTTCATGCATTTTGTAGATGCAGAGGAGGTTTGAACACAGTAAAATACACTTTCATCCTAGCACTCACTGTCGGGATAAATGTTGGTACAGCAAATTTGGGGAAGTTCCAGGAAAACACTCATTCATTCATCCATTCATTCATTCATTTCCAAAATCCTGCAAAACCATCCTCAACCAGCTGCTTTGAAATTGCCACTTAGCAGTTCAGCAGTTCAATTAGACACAAAATGGATTACTGACACTGGTGGCGTAAAGCTCACTGAGTCAATAAATAATGATCTTTAGGCAACTTCAGATATTTCACAAAAAAATAAACGATTTCACTTCACAGTAAATCTTGCATGCTGCACATTGTGTAAAGGTTCAGGTGTTTTTCACTTCTGAAGTCATGCAGAGCCCAAAGGATAGTATAAGACATCACCCACCCAGCAGGTCATATAGAAGTATCTGCTGTTGTACCTCCAGACTACAGAGCAGCTCTTTCCAAAGGCTGTGAGACTCCACAAGTCATCCTCTGTTCTCCATCACAGTACCTGTTTTTAGTTTTGTTTTTTAATTGTGTATCATAAAAGAGGCTACAACTCGCATTTCATTGTGCAGTCCTGTGTTGTAGAATGACAACAAATCAACCTTGTTACTGCAGTCTTGTAAAAAGTAAACAGCAAATACTAACTTCACTACACTAACTAGTTAGCCTAGCTGACCTGCTGTAGCGCTGGTTCCCAAATTGGGACATGAGGAGGCCTTCTTGATTTTAAAGGGTGTAAAAAAACTTTCTCAAAAATATACACTTGGCATATATCTCAGCATTCATTTAATTTCTGTTAAGAAAAATAAATATGTTTTATTTTTAAAGTTTAGATTATTATTCAAGATATATACTCTAAAAATCTCACAGGATAAGGGCACAATGAAGACCTCAACACAAGCTTTATTACAGAGCCTTCACTCTCTGCTAAACAGCCTCATTCTGCATTAGAAAAGTAAAACCAAAGAGCTAATAACAGGAAAACTCATCTCTGATGCAAAATTCACAGGTTATAATCACCTCAAACTTCATCCAAATCACTTGTTCAAACCTCCTGCAGTTATCACTTTTACTATTCATTTAATTGTAGTTTATCAGTTGTTGTGTACTGTTATTGTTATGCATTGAATATAATATGATATAGGGGTCAGGGGTTGTCACTTTACTCAATGAAAGAAAATGGTCCCTTGAGGAAAAAGGTTTGGAACCACTGTGCTATGACAATATATCAGTGACTCATTCATGAGCGTGCAATGGAAGCACAGAAAAACACACAAAATGCACAAAGCATGATTAATTTGAGCAAACAAAAATCTATTTTGTGCTCGGCACAGGCTCAGATGCCTTTGCTGTTTTGCACATAAACCAATAATAATAACGTTCTCGCTCAGTTTTACTAATTTCTCTCAAATGTCATGCTCAAAGTTCAGTGCTTGTTGAAATAAAACTCAGCCATTCTGAGCATTACTTTATGTTTCAGAGATGGGGGGGTGGAATCTGTTTGCACTATACTATAAATGAAAAAGTAAACATTTTAACTTTCATTTTCCTAAAACTTTAAACTTCTAAATATGAACAAAAACAGTGAGGAAACTTAAGTGGTCTGCTTGGCTTCAGAAGGAGCAACTTAAAAATGTATGTCTGATGGGAGCATACGGAAATTTCAAACAGTGTGTCTGTAACATGTTGCAGCCTCTTTAACACACACATGGCAGCGAACAGGTGGAGAGCATCAGGGACTGATTAGCTTGTCTTCACTATCGACAGGCCGTATGTTATGTGCCCTCTCTTGTTAAGTCACTGCACTGACTGTGAATCTCCCTCAGGTTTGATCTCTATCAGCACAGGAATGTCCCATCATCATATCAGGTGATTTACTGTTGACAGCTGAGTATGACAGCGATGAGAGAGTGTTTGACTCACATGAGCCTCCATGTGACTTAGGAACAACTTACATTGTTTGGTGTGTCTGTGTGTGTGTCTGTCTGTGTGTGTCTTCAGATGATACATTTATCAGCTGTTATCTTCCGAGTAACTCTGTCATGAGTTTAAAGCTGATAAGATCCACGCTGCTGACGTGAACTCAAGATGTTACAAAAACTTTTCTAGTTCTTTCTCCCAGATTCTTGTCCTCACTTCAGCACTTCTGTGTCAGCAGCAGAATTTATCACACCTGCTGATTTCATTCTGACCTGACTGATTGTGAACTAGAAATTGTTATCTTGTACTCCTGCAGCTGACAATCACTTCCTGAGGAGCACTTTGATTCTAAAAGTTTGGGATCCAGTTCATCAGCACTTATTATTCTAGTTCTTGATTTGATTAGGAACTACAAGTGAATTCATTGACGTTAATCTTGTGCTCTCACCATGTCCAGCTTGCCGTCGTGTGCTGTGAGGGAAGACATAGCGTAGGAGGACAGAGTGCAGGCTGCCAGGGAGTAGTAGGTGTTCATGGCTGTGCGGTGCTGGTCGTCTCCGTGAGCTGTGATGGCAGAGTTGAAGCTGGGCCAGAACATCCACAGGTAGATGGTACCTGAGCAGCACAGATATGATACAGGGAAATTCAGCTGTCTGTGAAAAGAAACTTGAAAACTTGAACTCAGAACTTAATTTAGTTAAATCCCAGTAAAAAGGAATAAAATACACTTCGTTTTTGTAGCCCAAGTCTCTTCTTTACTGCTTTTTGTATACGGTATTAGAGGTGAATCACAGTTATTGTTTTACTAATCTCAAGACAAGACCAACAGGTTCCAAGTCAAGTCAAAGTGCTAAACTTAGTGTTTAGAGTCGTGAACAAGCCATCATGTGCACTCCACCAAATGTAATGACATTTTGAATTAAACACAGAAAAATTTAGTAAATATACAGAAATAATGGATGTTTTATTTACTGACAGATGCACCTCTCCCTTCAGCTAGCACAACATGATTGGCTGCTGACAGATTGATTCAAGGTATATCTATTGCTGCTAATTGCTGCACACCAGGGTTGGAAATCAGCATCAGCCACCAGCCAAATGCTGGTAAAATATGCATATGGTTCACTCACCAGCCAAAACAACATTGGTAATCCATTAAGTGGCTGGTAGATTCTGGAATCCACCAACCACAGTAGCAGGTGGACAAAAAAGTTAATTTCCAACCCAGCTGCACACACTTTAGAAACAAATCCGTAATCTTTGAGGTTGTGGAGAACATTAAATCCTTTATGAAAGTCCAAATGAGATCATTTGTGTTATATCAAGTACAAACCATATGACTTTAGCTCAAGCGACAAACTCTGGGGTTGAAAAATGGAGCTGACATGAAGTGCCAAAAACTGCAGTTCCTCTAATGTCCACTTGAGGTTGGCTCCAAGAGCGAGTCAATCCCCATAGGCATAAAATGTCCAACTTTACAGCAGAAATAAACATGTTTACAGCCTGGTACAATAAGGTTTCGGTTTCTGTAGCTAATGTTAACATTCATGACAACTGTACAGGGGGTAAATTTTTATATAACTCACCCGTTTACATTTTGTTAAGGCTTAAAGTTATGTATAATCAAGGGAAGGGATGCTTTGAGTTACAGGCTGTCTGCCAATAGTCTCCTCAGCTTCTCTGTCAGATCACCCCTCACTTCCCCACAGCTCCACCCTCTCGCCCAAATAAGGTCACTTCTGGCTCAGAAAAAACAAGATGGCCACGGCCAAGATGCCAAAATCGAGGCTTCAAAATGGAAGTTCACTATGTGTGAACTGTTCAAAGACCAGAGTCATGAGGCTTGGCGATGCAGTCACTCCCCAGATAATTAGCAGGTTGAATTTTTGGAACTCTCCACAAGAACTTCAAATCTCCCAATTATAAGGCAGCGAGTTGTGTAGTGTGAATTTAGCTTTAAAGTCAGGGTCAAGTTCAGCTTAAATACAGAGCAAATAGTGACCACTAGATGGCAGCACAACAATATTTTTTAACTTTGGTGTAGTTGCCCTTTAAAATGAAAAATATTTGGCAGTAAACATTGAAGCTGTTTACCGATCATAGCGAACAGGTCCGAATGGTAGACTGAGCTGTTCCTGTGTTTGCTCTTGTCCAGGTTGGGTCGATACAGGATGCGTGTCACCATAAGGCCAAAGTAGGCTCCAAATGTGTGGATGGTCATGGAGCCTCCAGCATCCTTGGCCTGAAACAAAATTAGCCACAACCAGGAAAAACAAATAAGATATCTTTGATGAACAGGGATAAATGAGACAAGATTCACACAACAGATGCAACATTGAGATCTTCAGCTAATTAACGCTACAGTGTATGTGTGCTTTTTAAACTCACCCCCAGAGCGGTCAGCACGACAAACTCATTGACAGCAAACAGTGTGACCTCAAACATCGCCATGATCAGCAGCTGGACGGGGCTGGTTTTACCCAAAACAGCTCCAAATGAGATGAGCACAGAGCCGGTGCAGAAATCAGCGTTGATCATACTGAAAGAAAGTTTGATAAAACACATTACTGCAGTAGCTTATGTAGGACATGGACACAATGATAAAACCCCCAGAACGGACAGTGGGAAGTTGTTTTGTTGTTATGTCAAAAATCTAAATCCAGATGAATAAACACCCCTGAAGTCTGTTGTCTGTAAATCTGGTGTTTTGCCTTCGTGTCTTCACTTTCACCTTTTAAATGTCTTTTAAAAATGTCCTGCATTTGTCATAAGCTATTACACATACTGAGCCGTTGACACTGAGTGCTAGAGTAATGAGAAAAAGTGATTTGTTTGTGTATGTGTGTGTTTGTGGACTTTCCAACATGCCTCAGGATGTGTACAGGCCTGCTCTGACGTGTAAGAGAGAGCTAAAAACAGTTTATGTGTCAGAGTTGTGTGTGCATTCATACATGTGAAGTATGTTTAGCACATACCTCTCCACCCCGATGTGGATCTTGCCTCCATGCATTCCGTGGAAAAAGCCCTGCATGAGCGTGGCCCACTGCAGGGCGAGGGCTGCGATCAGGAAGTTGAAGCCCACGCTGCTGAAGCCATAGCGCTGCAGAAAGGTCATAAGGAAGCCGAAACCAATGAAGATCATCACATGCACATCCTGGAAACCTGTGCAATGTAGAAAAGACCAGATAAGATTATGGACATCATGAGCCGTCGATCCAGGTAGAGGAAAGGTCTGCAGGATGCGGACAATACATGAAAGAAAATGTAGACTGACAATTGCAGGTGGAGTTCCACAAGGCTCAATTCTGGGCCCACTGTTTTGATCTTCTACTTCTACTACAATGTTCTGTGTTTTCCCATTAAGAAATATCTGTAAGCAAAGTATTGATTTTCTTTGCAGATGACACTCAACTCTATAGGTGACAGGTGATCTCAAGCCAATCTACTGCCTTGAAAAATCCATCAATTTGATTGCGATCTTAAGTTTCAATTTATTGCATTCAAGACACTCACATCTCAGCAAAGCTCAGCAACTTCAGTGAGGCTGCCCCCTCAAAGTTGAGGATTCAAATCATGAGTCAGAGACCCTTTAGTTGACTAAGATTTTAGTCTACCTCTGTGGACGTTTTGGGTCCCATATTTTACTGCGGAATGAACGCTCTTGACTTTCATGCTAATTCAACACAGGCTGCTGCAGATGCAGAAGCAGCTGCCCAAAGGAAGACAGACTTTGCATCATGAGGCTCCGACGTAACATTATCTTCTCTCTTTTGCCTAGAAGTGGTGAATATACAGCTCACAGCATCTTAATACCACACAGTCTCTGGCTTTTGTTTGGGGAAAAAATGTTGCACATTGCTGATCTGTCATTAGCACAGTTAGCTTGTTTATGATATTATATGAATACAAAATGCACGTCTCACTGAACCCATTCAAGCGTTAGAACTTTATATGAAAAACAAAAAACACAAACAAAAAAAAACAATTTATCGAATATTTGTATTGAACAACCAAATCTGATTCAGCTAACATAATTGTAAGTCAGGTACAGCCCTAGACTTTAGGGCTGCAACTAGCAGTTATTTTAATTATTTTTTCATCATTCATTATCCTGTTAATTACTTTCTTAATTATTGATTTCAATGTCGATTAAATGTCAGAAATTTGAAGAAAGTTGCTGTTTCATTTTTGCCGGTCCCAAGGTGACATCTTCAGACTATTTGTTTTGTGTAAACAACAGTCCAAAACCAAAATTTACTCAGATTGCACAGCAAACAGTATTGACAATAGCTTAATAATCATTGTAATTGTTCACTACTATTATATTACTGTAAACCTTTTTAAACTCCCTCCTTCTGCTTAGAATTTATCATATAAAAATGACGAGCTATTTAAGATGAAAAATAAATATTCACAAACTTGTTGGACGACATTTAAAATTTGCTTGTGGTAGACAGCCAAGAGCACTTCAGTGAGGATACCAGTCATTTAGATGGACCTCTATCTGCTCCTTAAAAGCCTCTATCAACACAAACACCAGATTACTGCCAATAACTGAATCACTTGGTGTCTTTGTCTTTGAACACAGCCTTCCTCTGTGAATTAGCACAGTTACATAAACTTCAACGTCAACAGGGACCTCAGGTTCAGCTTTGACTCAGGCCTGCACAGAGGATATTCAGGTTTAGAAACTCATTACTTTTACAGGTATCATATGACTCTATATTGCTAAAATAATAGCTGATCCACTGTGTAAAAGACCCTAAAAGCAAAGCTAATGAACTCTCTCAACTTGCAACTCAATGTCTCCTCCCACCCTCATTGTCTTGGTTCACACAGTTTGTGAGCACCCCTTTCTAACTCTCCTTATTTGTCCCAAACTACCACACACAATATTGCACTGTGCTGTGGCTGCTGTCGCCATGGTGACCATTCATTGGCATGGACGGCCGGAGGTGTTGCCAGTGTCCCTGTTGGCATTTTGGCCCAGATACACACACTGATATCCAGGAGGACCCTTTACAATCAGAGCAATGACAGGCTCTGCTGGGCAGGATTAGTGTCTTACTGTCATCTGAGTTCAGTTGAAGCGAAACTAATATTTTCTGCTGACGTTCTCATTGAATTTGCTAAGAATGTCCACAAAATGACAGATTGAAGATGTCCATCAGTTATTTCATGCCTTAATGATAAATGAAATGGGTCTTTAAGCTCAATATGAACATCATTGGACACTAAAACTACCTATTGGAATCTGTGCTTAAAGATTTCTTCGTTGGGTTTTTTAAAAAGGGACAGTTCACCTAAATCACAAAAAAAAACAAAAAAAAACAGAATTACTGCTTCCTGGTTATATGCCTCTGTGCACCAGTAAAGTTGCACTTGCAGTTTACATCCATGTCTGTGACAACACGACTGCTTCACACACATCTTCCTCCTAGCAGTACAAAAGATCTATACAATCAGCACAGTTTCAAGATTACTGTCACCAATTCAACATCTGCCCAAATGTCTCCCCTTCTGTTCCTGACTTATGACACTGAATAATTATGATGTCACAGCAAAGTTGACCTTTTGGATATAAAATTTAAAAGTGTATGAATTCCTGAGTTATGGCGAAAAATCTACTTTGTGCGGTCACAATGACCTTTAACCTTTGATCACCAAATTCTGATCAATTCATCCTTGAGGAAATTCCCTCAAGGCCTTCTTGAATATCATGTTCCCGAAAAGAGACAGACACAAGGTCACAGTGATCTTGACCTTTGACCACCAAAAGCTAATCAATTCATCGTTTAGTCCAGGTGAACATTTGTTCCAAATCTGAAAAAAAAATTCCTCTATGATGCAACCCAGTCTCAGTCCGAATTTGTAGAAAACTGGCGCTTGGTCAGCGACATCGGGCATCAGATACAGATAAAAAAAAAGGCATCCTTTGACGTTGGCATGATACGCTGTTGTTTATCGGTGCCTGGTGGCATCCGGAGGAAACGCGATGGGACAACAACAAAAGTTAAGGGGGCGAAGGTACAAGAAGGGCGGGAGGGAGGGGTAGTGGATGGGTCAAACAACCACAGACTTTCACCCGGGAGGCCAGTGCTCGCTTCCTGTATGACTGTAAAGCCAAACCCTGTTCTTTTTTCCTAAACCCAGCCACGAGTGTTTGTTGCTGAAAGAAAAAAATGCCAATTCATGGTATACCAACGTAGTGAGTTTATTTTGAAAGAGACTGTATGTAAACTGTACATTTCCTGTGAAAACAGAAGTGACAGACAATGAATGTAACAGGCTGAAGTTGGCATGGCGTCCCAGAACGTCCTCAACTAACGCACCCAGGGTACCTTACACGTCATATCTCCTCAACTAACGCACCCAGGGTACCTTACACGTCATATCTCGATGTGGAAAGTCCATGACCAAACGTCAATATGTGACAAGGTCGGAGTGAGAATGTGTTGAGACATCATGAGAATGGGATGGACCAACAACCCAAAAACATAATGCCTCCAGCCACAACTATTGCCGGTGCAGAGGCAATAAAAAACAGCCTTAGCGGTGATGGTCTTAATTAATGTCATGATGGATAAAAACTAACATCTTGCCCCAACATATATTTTATTTGTCACTAGCCATGTTTCCATCAGCCTGTTTAGATGCGCATCTAGAAGTATTGCATCGGAAAATTATGACGGAAACGCCAAAATTCAAATTCGCACAAACTAAAATACGCTCGCTTTAGCCGGGTTTTGGTTGATTCGAAAAAATGTTGATTCGCAAAACGGGGGATGGAAACAGTTATGTTCGAATTAAGTCTGACGTAGCGCACCTCTCTCCATGGTGATATCCACACTCCGGGTCGGGAAGGCGGTAATGCATTTACAAGCTGGTTGCCAACCGCCAGAAAACGTAGAAGAAGAAGAATGCGAGACTTGTTTTTGTTTCTGGTTCTGCGGAAAACTCGCGCGAGTTCGTAGTTTTCACCAAAGTTCGTACATTTAATGGAAACACACAGGATTCGTATTTCTTTTAATGTGCATTTCCCAATGATTCAAATCACTTTTGGATGGAAACATAGCTACTGTTCTACCTTTCGTATGCTGCTGAATCTGACAATCATCCGTACAGATACCATCACACAGTCTACTACAGTTCCCATTTACAAACAGGTATTTACTTAATTAGAGGCAGCTGATTTTCTTCTTTAAAACATCTCTAAAACTATAAGTACATTTTTCAATCTCAGACACTTCAACTAAAAAGTTTTTCTGCTGTGTGGATCAAACTTGTGACCTCTCAGACAACAACAGAAAAGCCTCTTTGTCATTGACTGCTCTCTGTTGCACACGAGGGAGACTTATGAGGTATATTTTCAGTTGACATACCATCCTTATCTCACAGGAACATATAGAACAGACAATGCATTGGCTTTAAGACCACCAACACACAGTGGATTTACAAGCTGCCCTATAGATAACTTGTTGTGTGAACAGTAGTGTTTATTACACAGGTTTTAGTGCAGTAAGGATGGCGGATGAAGGTTGTGTATACACAGCACTGAAACATGAAGGTCAACTTCTGTTTCAGCGACCGTGACAGTGAAGGTGTCGGGTTAAAGATTATCTGAGGCCATTAAATCTACTGAACCTTCACTCTCTGCTCTTATTTTTCTAACCTCAGTCTGCTTCCTTCTATGGTGTTTAAAGTGCTGCCAAGACAACATTTGTTCAACCAACCTCCAGTATGTTTCTCCTCCACTCTGACGCAAGCAAATTCTGTCTTCCATGAACTGTCAACATTGGGTTTCAAACCTGACCACGGTTTTTCTTTAACCCTATGGGCCCTCGGCGTTTTTGGGGTATTTTTACTGCCTTTACTTTTAAGCTCATATCACAGTCATAAAGGCTACATACACATGCTATATCTTGTTTTTTTTTTGTTTTTTTTCCAGGACAATCTGGGCTAACCAGATTTGCCATCATTTCAGGTCCTCTTATGTGCCTGTATTTTATATTAATTTTATATCAATGAAAAAAACAAATCTGTGTTACTAAATTCTTACATTTTTACATGTGTCTCACCATAGCAAGTTGGAAAATGACATATTCTGCCATATATGCAGAGGGGAGACTCTCTGGAACCTGGCAATATAAGAACCATGATGCTGGGACATTCTGTCACTTCACAGCTGTCCAAAACATGTGGTGTGCCAGGCGGACATGATTACCAGTATTTTTTCATTATTGCAAGAAATTCCATTGACTCATTCACAAGTCAAAAATGTGTTTTATCTGAAAGAAACATGCAATATTTACATCTAAGATCACAGAAAAATAGGCAACCAAGTGCAATGATGTCCTCCAAGATAATATTTGTTTTTCAGTTTCAGTTATATATTGGGGAGACATTTTGGGCATTGGTGGGGGTGCACGTGTCCCCCTCAATGTATATGGTGACTACGGCCCTGTCAGCATGCATTAGGCTGCAGTTGTCTGGGTGCGCAAAGGTGAAGTGGCTGGTCTTGTCATACAAAGTTTGATGGAGTGTCAACTGGACAATATGGAGATATTTGCATCTTGAAAGCCGGACTACAAATGTGGATAGACAGGGAGAAACACACGCAAGCCTAAGACGTGGTAAGATACGATATTCCTCACTATATGAAGTGACTGATAACAAGATCTGTATAATGGGTTGTAAAGAAATTCGTCAGGTTTTTATTTTGTAGACAATTAATCTGGATTTATAGCATGATGGGATGTCACAATGATGTGAGTGGTATCACTAGAAAGCTCTGCTTGTGCGCTTTCATGTGATATGCGTGGCATTTCTGTGCGACCCTGCATTCGCGAGTAATCCATCCAAGAGTAATGTGTGTGCAAAGCTGCATGAAAGCTCTGTTATACATAATTTTAGTGTAAATTTATCATTTTTTTTTCGTTGTGAAAACATTGGACTATCGACAAGTGGTCTTGTCGGAAAGCTACAGTTCTGCTGTTTCACGTGATATGCGTGGCTTCTCGCTATGACGCACGGTCGCGGAGAAAATCAGTAGAGAAGAACAGGTGTGAATTTGGACGCACTATGCGTCGTTCGTTCGTACATATCGACGTTTGGTCATGGACTTTCCATGCCGAGATATGATGCACAAGGTACCCTGGGTGTGTTGGCTGTTTACGTTTAGTACAAAGTACACTTCCATTTTCTCAGGAAATGTACAGTTTGCATACAGTCTCTATCAAAATAAACGCACTACATCGGTACATCAACAAATGCACGTGGTAAGGTTTAGGAAAAGATAACAGGGTGTGGCCTTACAATCTTGCAGGAAGCAAACACCTGCTACCTGGGTGAAAGTCAGTGGTTGTGTAGTCTGAGTGGGCGGAAGTTCGCTGCATAGATCAGCCTCTCATTGGGCGGAACGAGCCACCCGCTGAAGTCCCGCCCTACCACCTCCGGTTGTGTAGCAGTTTTCAACACGTCCTTTACTAACTTTTGCGGTGTTTGATATTGCGAGGATGTAGCCATTTTTCTGCCATGGTTCGCATCCTCTAGGTGATATTTTTGTGGGCATGTTACACCAAAACCTGTTTCCCCCCGGCAATATTTTTTGCAAGCGCACCGTTGCTGTGGCACCGCCCAGAACGATTGTGATTGGTTGAAAGAAATACAAGCAGCCGGGGCATTTTTTTCTCCAATCTTAAAGTGAGAGTCGGCCCAGCCAGACCTTTCTTTTCTTGAGAAAGGTCTGGAGAGCGAGACTAGTGGTTGTGTCACCCACTATCCCTCCCACCTGCCCTACTTGGACTTCTGCCCCTTTAACTTTTGTTGTTGTCCTGCCGCATTTCCCCCTGATGCCACTGGGTGCTGTTAAACAATGATGGCAGCAGGTCACGCATCATGCCAATATGAAAGGATGGCTTTTTTGTCAGTGTCTGATGCCGGAAGTCACTGACCAAGCGCCAGTATTTGGGGTGAGACCGGGCTGCTAAAGTCTGTAGGATTCATCATCTGGGGAACATGAACATGTGGACAAAACAATCCATCCAATGGTGGTTGAGATGTTTCAGTCTGACAAAAATATTTTAGTTTGAACAAACGACCAACGACGTTTTTCTTAAGAGGACAGTCTTGAAAATTCACATTGTGCATTCTTCTTTAATGCCTGTCAGAGGTCACGTTTAGGCTCAGAGCAGAGGTTAAACATCACGATTTGACACAGAGCAGCAGCCCTGGGAGGGGTTAGGCATTTGCTTAAAGGCACTTCAGCAGCATGCATACCTAACCAAGGCTTCAAATGACTTCTCCTGTTAGCCTTGTTAACCCCTTGTGCTGCACATAGAAATTTAATTTAAAAAGCTGGTTTTGCACTGTGTGAAAAAGTCACATATATTAAAGTCAAAGTCACTATAGCATTTGTAGCTGTCATATCAAGAGCTGGACACACAACTAAAATCATGTGTGTCAGTATGAGTTGTCTCTCTGTGCCAACATCTGAAAACATTCATGTGTATTTTTGCAATTAGTGATTAAATCTAGGTCAGTTTTAGGTTTGACTACTTTTTAATTTAGTGCATTTTCTATTTATTCCCAGTAATGCATTTTTTTATTAACTCCTTCTTTTGATGCATTTGAACCAACTTGAGAAAAAACCATTAGGTGAAACAATGAATGCTGAAAGTTGTCTAATTTAAATGTACTGAAAGTTGGCACAAAATATTAGCTACAGTCGGTGCTGGTGTTTTTGTCAGCCTGCAAAAATCCTGCAGGTCAGTTCAGCCTCAGGTCAGATGTATTACTTCAAGATCAAGGTTCAAGGTAGGTCAGTGACTGACAGGAAGTTGATATTAGAGTTAGCTGCCTGCGGGGGAGGTTGCACAGAGATTTAAACTGTGTTAAGTAAGAAGACGAGATCAATCGTCTCTCTACATTCTCCTCATTTTCTGCTCTGCCAGAGGGCACCACCCACACACCTGAGAGAGAGAGATATTCCCAGGTAAACCTCAGACAGTATCTGACTTGTTAAGACACGCCCACCAGCCCTCAGTCATCATACTCAAGGCTGATTTGTTAAGGTGGAACAGTGAGGAGGTGAGTGGATCAGTGAAGTGTAGAACAAAATGTTTCTGTTATAAACGCAATGAAAGTAACAGATGGAAATTTAAAAGAACAATGGTTGTTTTGTATTTTATCATTTAAAAGATATGTCTTCAACATGTCAACATGATCTCACAGATATATGAAATGACTACAACCTGAAACGAGGGACTGATTACCCAGGGCCCCAGTAGGATGGGGGCCCTCAAAGCCTGGAATGAAGAGTTTAGTTTTGTTTGCAATTTTTCATTCCTGAGTAATTAGTGCTATAACTGAATCAAAATTGGCTGGATAAATTTGTTACGACACTGAACTTTGTGCAAGGAAAAATAATGGAGGATCTCTGAGGCCCGTCTCATCCCTTACAAAAGGCGTTAAATGCTTTAGTGCGTCCCTTAGCGCAGTTTGGAAAAAGATTGTGTTTTGGTAAGAATAAGTGAATTTATTTGTACGAAATGTAAGTATGTTGTAAAGTGACATACATCACGTAATGTGTTGTAACTACATCAGGGCTGCCCCTGACCAAATTGGGGCCCTAAGCGAAATTTTATTTGGAGGACCCCCCCGCCACCTCTCCCCACCCCAAATGTATCATAGGTACAAAATGACTGTACAACATCATGCCATTTAACTTGACAACCTTTATTAGCAATAACAAATGTACTGTACTGTTTGGCTGTATGAGTCAAATAAAAAAAAAAAATTCAACCTGAAATAAATAAATAGATATTAAATAAAAATAACTTCAAACTGAAATAAATAAACAAACAAATCTGAGTCACAAATAGCCATCAATTATTCATCAAAAGAAAGTAACTTCCACCACCTCAATCCAACACCCTTGATTAAACACTGAAAATAAAATAAAAGAGGGAGACAGGTTTTTCCTATTTAATCTTATTTTGTTATATTTCTCCCTCTCCCGTCTCTGGAGGCCTCCGATCTCCCTCAGCCCTCCGCCTCTCCCACCTTAATTAAACACTGAAAACAAAAATAAAAGAAATAAAAGACCATTTTTTTCTATTTTCGTCTTATTTAGCTATATTTGTCCCTCTCCCCTCTCTGGGAGTGTCCGCCCTCCCGTCCCCGCACCTACTCCCGAGGCTCTTTTGGACGACATGTCGACAACTCTTCACCTGCTGCAGCTCTGCAAGTGCCTGCCGGCGCACCCCTCTGATTGGTCAGATGTCGAGTGCTGTCAATCATTGCAGCGACGCATGCGCAGTCAGATTACAGGTCTCTTCTCTCCTTCCTCGAGCTGATTCTACGTGCGCCTCACAGTAGCAAATGCGTCCCCTTGCGCAAAATGTGGCCCCCCATGGAAGATGAGGCCCTACGCACAGCGCGTGTTCTGCGTTTAGGGAGGGGCGGCCCTGAACCACATAAAGGACGTAAGTACATAAAGTTAAAAGAAGTCAGCGCTGACTTTCACTTTGACTCGAGACACGAGCAGCGGCCTTACCAGTAAACAACCTGCAACCGATCATTTGACCCATCCACCACCCCGACCTCCTCCCTATGCAGATATTCTCAATCTTTTTATTACCTATGGGTTTGGGATGTCCCATTTTTTGATATCTGCCAATATCAAAACTCATTCCGATACTTTTATTTTCCTAGATAATACACTATGGCACTATTACTAGGCCGCAAGTCATTACCCAAGCACTGGATTTCAACGACCGGGTTGTCAGTTCGCATATTTCTGTGAGACTGAGTTGCAATATATGTTGTTTGCTGTGGCATCATTAACAGTATTAAGTCTTTTTGAAAAAGCAGCATTAAGTGATGTCGTTGACATTTTTCTGACATTTGCAGTCTGAAATCAAACATATATTTAAACTACATATTGGCACAACACTGTAGAACATGTCACCTTGTATTGTCAATAAGATTATTCGATGCTGAAAAAAAGCTCGAAGTTTTATGTGCAGAAGGTGGAGTGTGTGGAGAAAGTGGATAGAAAATGTGTTTTATGAATGCAGTAATGAGCATTCTACAGCCTGTAATCAGCGCCCTGTGTCTCCTCTCCATCCTGTGAAGGAAAAAAGCTTTTTTTCTACACCATCAATCCATATAAATCAGGAAATTAACAATCAATGGCTCTGCCTCCATGGGACGGCAGCGGACTGGAAGACATCTCTGTACAATGTTCACTTTGAAAGAATGGGACTTGTCCAATTAGGGAAATCAGAGAACTCAGCAGCTTCTCATCCCTTCACTCACAACACAACATTTCCCCCTGATGAGTTCACAAAAACCTAAATATCCTGAATATGTAAATGAGTTGGGGGACATGAAGGGATGACATACTTACAGGTATGTTAACACCACTGAAGGGAGCATGTAAGAGAGGAAAGCATCATGTTAGTGGTAGAGAGGTGCTTTAAAGCCAGTGATTCCCAACTGGTGGGTCCCGGCTCCAAAAGCGGGTCACAGGTCTATTCTGGATGGACCGCAAGTGAGTTTGTAAAAAACATGATTTATTTGGAAGCACAGTGAATTTCCAGCACAGAGCTTTTATTTTCAAGTGCTGTTTCTTGCTGTAGAGTGAGTGACTAAAAGACAGCTACTTGACGGAGGCAACAAACTAGCTCGACGACATGGCCAAACACAAGTATGATGCTGAATATATTAAACTGTGTGGACTTTGAACCAGTGACTGAGGAGAAATCTGGATCCTGTGGCTGGACCAGTTGGGAACCACTGCTTTAAGCATTATTAGAAAGACCAAACCTGTAAAATTACAGTAAAAAGTGATCATTCTTCAGTGCTAACAAAAGATGCTAGTCCCAAAAGAAAAAAATCAACACAAAATTTTTTTCTACTGTTTCATGTTGTGCAAGAAGTTTCAGCTGTGAAAAAACTTACCACACTCGTAAAGCTTCTTTAATTATGACTTGCTCAAACATGATATTTGGATTCTATTTAAAGATTTTAAACATTATTTTCTAATCATAGTTTTGCACTGGAGCCTAACAGAAGTGTCTTCTTCATCTAAAATCTGCCTAGAAACCGTCAATAATGACAAATTCAAGTCTCTATTTTTGATGACTCTTCATTTTAAGAAAAACTCTACCTCTCTAGGTTGCATTTAAACATTTATTGGCTTGATTATGTTCCTCTGATTCTGTCCTAAAGAAGAAGGTCGAGCTAGAATGGCATTATGGGTAATGTAGTCAAGCCTTCTGTCCAATAAACGTGCAACTAGCTTTAGAATAAAGGACAAATTGAGGGATTAGTTGTACTGGGATCAATTAAACACTCTTTTAAAGTGTTTAACAAGACAATGCAACATGATCAAACACCCACAGCACTGATCTGTACAATGCTTCATACAAAATCAATTTTTCAGTTATGTAAAGCACCCATTACCATCAAGTTGACGATGTCACATTAGGTATGAGTAACACGAGCTTTCATCTTAAGGCTGCTGCTCAAATTCAAGCACAGGCTGGGACTCAAAGCATCTTGACCCTGAACCTCTGTAACCTTTGACCCCGACCCTCCAGACACCCACAGGACACTCACTTGGGTAGCGGTAGTAGAAGTCGTTTTCATAGTCAGTGTGGTTCTTGTGATGGAATTCCCTGGCGTCCGTGTCATGGTCGTACTCCACCAGAACACCGAAGAGGATGATGAGGATGATCTCCATGATGAAGCAGGTGATCGGCAGCTTCAGCCGCATGTTGGTTGCTGCGTCTGTCATGTTTTCTTTCTCAGTGGGACGCGGACGAGGAGGAGAGGCTGACTGAGGCACTTTCTTGGGGATGAATGGGGATTAAAGATCCAGCACAAAAAGTTGGACACACTCTATCTCTCTCACACACACCCCAGGGTGTCCTCAGTGCAGAGACAGGAGGCTGTGTGTGTGAGAGGGTGGAAGAAGAAGAAGAAGAGGAAACTCACAGACAGTCACAAGAGCTGGTCTTACATGTATGTTTTTGCTGGATCACACCTACTGGACCTGCCTCCTGCATGAATAATTTAGGATAAGCCCCGCCCCCTCTACTGTACTTTTTAAGGTGGACTGGAAAGCATCAGCTCACCTTGTGATCCAGTAATAATTATTGAACCATTACTGTGTGATAGGAACTTTCTCTCAGTAATAGTATGTGTTTGGAGTTTTTACCAACTAGTTGATGAGTTTGAGGTTGATCAGTTTTGTGTAATATGAGTTTAGCATCAGATTAATCCCAAGATAATTGCCACATCAATGTTCTGTGTGTAACTGACATATTGATCACTGGCTAGCCCAAGTACCAGAAAAAGAACTGTTATAGCATAGTTCTGCAAACTATGGATACGTTACATTTGCATGTTGTTATGGAGCTGTTATGTTGAAACTTTAAACGCTGTGGTTAACATGTGGTCAGGGTTAGACACAAAAACCACCTGGGTATGTTTAGGAAAAGATCATGTTATGTCCTGGGGTGGAACAAGCAGGGTGGAGGCCCAAAAACTTTTACAGATGCTGGATCAAAAAAATAAAAAAAATTAAAGCAACACAATGGAGTCTTTGAGCCCTCAAAATGTATATCCAAGATCCTTGTGATGGTACATCAACTCACAAAAGGTTGGATGACACCTCCGTTATTGCTTGAGAGCGTCTGTTTCACTTGCACTGGCACTATGCAGTTTTGGGGTTTGGATAGGAACCCAGACACAAAAAGGACTACAAAATTTGGCTGCTTTACAGCATACGTCATATCCCTCTCCTCTCTTTAGAGTAGCGTAGCCGAACCGAGGTGAACGAAGTTAGATGTGGTTGTCATGGCTGAAGTGACAAAGAAAAGGAAGAAGTTGAAGGTGTTGTCCGAGGAGACAAAGAAAAGAAAACAGAAGAGCGATAGCTCGAGCAAGGATTGATATTGGCCCGGCTTTCACACGCTGGCGAGAGCTGAAAGAGGAGGGGGGATGCCTGACCGATGGTGACCTGGCACGGTTACTGCTGTTACCCTCTACTGAGGAGACTCACTGTCTGCAGGTCGGCTGCCTCAGGTACATGTTCAGATAAAGTGTTAGCCTACATACAGACAGCTTTCATTTAGTTTGTCTTTAACACTTTGCTGTTAGCACCGCGAGCGTGATGTGCTTGTGTCGACCGCAATTGTAAATCATAATAGCGGTGAATGAGAGACTGCGGACAGAGCAGATTGAAATATGGCTTTCTACACTTTTACGACCGGCCTAGGGGAACCGGTACATAGCATGAAAGGATGCTCCCCTCTTTCCCCACTCCCAAGGACGACCAATGCCACACAGCTGCAGTCCAACAAAAGATAATTTATTTAACACTCAACAAGAAAGGTAGCAATAAG